>NC_090870.1:49209521-49217021 GCF_036669935.1 Montipora foliosa
AGTCAACATAATCTCTTCTCTAAATTAACGATTATTGTTAATTCGTAATTTGCTGTAAATTCACTATAAATCTTTTTAAATTATAATACTTCATAACATCATGTGTGGGTCAGTTGGTTAGTGCGGGGCTTTCGGTTAGATTCTAGGTCAGTGACTTTAATGTCTCTTTCGACTTTCCTCTGATCCGTGTAGCTATAGCTTTAAATACCCTTTAAACGGAGCACTGACAGAGGGAGGGGGGAGGGGGGGGGGGGGGTAAAGAGCACACCATTGATACCAATTTCGTAACTGAAAGAACGAACTACCGACGTTAAATAAAGTGAACTTACCTTATATATATATATCCTGAAAAATCCGTTAGATCTCCAAATAAACCTGATGAAGGCTGGTATGAACAAGCCAAAATATCTTTGAAAAATACATTTTCGTGTTGTTTTATCAGTCGTGCAGTAGTCTACTTGACTTTCATAAATACTTTTTAATCAATTTTGACTGATTACGGTCTTCTCTGATCCTACGCTGTGCAAGACTTATCGTCCCCGTTTTTGCAAACGTTTTAATATGTCCCAAGACTTGTGGTAGCAGAGAAATGAGGAAAATAAAGATGGACTGCATTTGAGCCGGGAGTTTCTACTCTTTAGGAACTGCTTCTTTCCGCTTCACTACTGAGGATCAAGACACGGCGTTCTTTAAAAAAATATCTTTAAATCTCCCGTAGAATATGTGTTGTCGGTCAAATCCGGTCTCAGGTTGAATCCGTTTTTACTTACGTTAAAGTTCGTCATCCTCATTTTACCTAGGCTCGATTACCAGCCGCTGTTTCGGGAAATGAGCCAGCGCTCACTCCCGAAGTCTCGGCTGGACGCGTGAGTGAGCCATTGTTAATATCCGCCAATCAGAAACTCGCCCGCACAAATCCGTCTGGCATAAATTATATGTTTTGGCTGCGAAGGTATTTTTTGACCCGGCCTGTTCGAGGTTTACAGTGCTTTTAAGGTAGGAAACATCCAAGACTGCGACAACGAAAAGTGTTCGAGGTGCTGGAGAATGGGAATTGTGTCGTTTTCTACCGCCTGAGTTCGCAAACTTCACTGATTTTCCAGTTGGCGCCAAGGTCAAAATACGGCTTTCAAATCCATTGCTATTGCAATTTTCTCCTCATACTTCGCTAATGTAAGAGCAAGTAAAATTCCTCAAGATCAATTGAAAGTACTGCTGAGTTTATTGCTGGCAAAACGAGGGGGCCGATGAGGTCGACTGAGAGCTAAAGGAGCCGAAGATTTCGTTGATGATTCGCTGGTTGAATTCAAACTCACATTGATCATTTAATCAAAAACTCAAGCTCGTATCATCTGGAAACTTCGCACAGACGTTTTAAGCTTTGTTATGTAATTTCTGTTTTCTTTAAATCAGTGTTTTTGGGATGTCTAACGCTATTTCCCCGCAACTATTAACTTCGCATAAATTATATTTTGAAATTACGTCACAGACACAATCTATCGCTCACGCGTCCAGCCGTCTCTTCTCGGGGAGGATACCCGAACTCGAGTGAGCGGCGGAAATCGAGCCTACATTTTACCTAGATTGAATATGCACTCTACAATTGTAGTTTAAAGCAGCTATTAAGTCCCCACAAAGGATTGAAAACACCCATCCCTCCACTCAATCTGTCTTACGCACGTAACCACACTGATGATCGTCTTATCAATTCCGTCTCAACATTACAACAGAGTTAGGGAATAAAAAACTATACTATGCACTTATCGGTCACTACACCCCAACAACGAACATGCTCAACCCAAGGTACTTCTTTTCATCATTTACTTTTGTATAATAAGTCAATTGATAGCTTTATATAACAACCAAAACTAATACTAACCTCACCCTAATTTTTCTCTGGGCTTAATTTAGGCTCCAAAAAAAGTATTTTTCAATTCATTTGAGTACTACAATTGTAGGTAAAATGGGGATCACTAATTTAACCTAGGTAAAATTCTGAAGAGACGTAAGGCGTAAGATTTTAAAATGTTTAGCTTTGTCGTGAAGTTTGGTAACCGACCTTTTGCAGTGTTTAACGATGTTTCAAGTGAAGCTATGATGCTTGCAGTTATGAACGCGATTTTTAGCAATTGCAATTTAAAATTGCTGTTATTACATTCAAGGCTCTTCCTGGTTCTGCACCTGATTATCACTGAGCTCATAAGGCCTCCTTATACACCTAGTAGAACCTTACGATCTTCAAACAAAGAGCTGCTTTTTAAACCTAGATTTAATCTTAAGACCTAGGGTGGACTATTGGGAATTAGCGCTCTATTATTATAATTTTTTTTTCTTATTTATTATTATTATTATTTTATTTTTTTTTATTTTTTATTTTTATTAGAAGCCTGAAAAATCGAGGACTTCAACGGGGTTTGAATCCTTGACCTCCGGATCCCGGTGCGACGCTCTAACCAACCGAGCTGAAAAGCTCCCAACATCAGTGGCTTCAAAGCTCAGTCGGCAAGACTAAATTATCGAATTAACGATAATCATTAATTCAGAGGTACGGAATGGGTTGTTATTAATTCATTAAACTGTCTTCGCCCGCCCGACATCTCAAGGTAATTACTTGCTTTTGCCTTACAACAAGACTCAATTGGACGCGACTCTAAGGGCCGATTTACACGGTACGACTTTATCGCATGCGACAACGGCTTACGACAGGCCCACGACATGATTTACGATTGTTGTGTACGTCAGAAAAATTGTCGTAGCATTTTAAAACATGTTTTAAAACGCTGCGACAATCGTATATCATGTCCTAGGCCTGTCGTGAGCTTGTCGCATGCGACAAAATCGTATCGTGTAAATCGGCCCTAATCATGTATAGTACAAAGGGATGTCTGTCTTTCTTACCAATTGCCAGACTTATTGAGTAGCCCCAAGGAGCCTGGGCCCAAACTAGTCCCCTGTCCTTATCATACACAGCTTCTGCCGTCCCATTGATGTATCCACCACCAACCCATGTTGCTATGGTAATAACAAAAATAAAACGTTTTCTTAGAGATTCAAACCAATATTCATTGAGAAAGCTATAATCAAAAGCGGAGACCTTGTGGGATCCACTAAGCTGAAGGGGGCTTTATACACCAGTCATAAAGTTTAAAATATAAATTAGTCTTTCAACAATCTCATCCATTTTATTCAATTTTTTTGCAAAAATAAAATCAAACACATTTTCAACGTCTCAACCTTGTCCATAACTCATTGAACTTGCGCTTCCCTCTGTAACGATTATTGAATTTGCGGGCATGCGGCTATCCTTATAGTATGTCATGATGTCTTTTAACCCACCTAATGGTCTGGCCTTCAGGGGATAAATCAATATTCAGAGTATAGAATATAATTACCTGTCATGGTAAACGTTCCAATGATAAGTCCAATACTTCTCCCTGCCAACATAGTTTCTTCTTCGCTGTTCTTGCGGCGTCGAGCCGCCCATACGCCGAACGCAACAATTATGAGATAAAATATAATGATGGCAATGAGACCAGGAATGTTGACGTCCGTCATGGTGCTGTTTCCTTAAATGATTAAAAGCAACTGAATAGTCATAAGTTGAATGTCACGTAAATACATCATGATGCAAAGATACTGGAAAAGTTAGTTAGAGCAAGAGAAAATAAAGGAGGTGAGGGAGTATATTCTCCATAGACGCTCTGTTTCAGGGGTGATTCGTCTTAGTCTCAAAAGTCCCACGTGGATAGGTGTACAGAGATCTAGAGATCAGAGATCAAGACTCCCTCCGTCACAAAAGTATGTGGCAAATGACCAAAGAAAAGAAGTCGTCCCACTTGGTTTTGCTTGAAAGAATCATCTGAAACCGAATCAAGTGAAAGGCGACCAAAGCTCCACCGATGGAGACGAAGGGGAAGCAGATGAGTCTGAAGGGGAGGTTAACAACGTTGCGAGTGGTGAGAAGGAAGCTTGTGACGATCTATCTTCAGAGGAAAGTTTTTTTCGAGAGCCAGAATCCGAAGCAGCAACAAAGACCGACTTTGGACTCGAAATCTAAGCCGGAAAAACCGCCAAGCGTCCAAAGTTAACTGGAAAGTATCACGCATCACCCAAGAGGAAGTAGAGGACTAGTGGCATGCTGGAGGAACGAAGGACTACGATTGATATAAAACTCAAAGATCAGTTAACCTCTTGGATAAGTCTGGGAGATTGTCGGCCAAGGGAAGCCCTAAGGAAACGTTGTTGGCAAACGATGAATTCATCAGAATGAGGCACCTTTATTGCCGTGTCAGATAACCTCCCGAGTTTGTTGACATGGTATTAGAAAACTGTCAAGAAACATTTTGAAACGATGTTGCAAGTTTGTAGAAAGGTGGGTAGTTTCTAAAGAAACTGTGGTGGTGCGTCGGTGGGAAAGTGGTAAACAAAAAAATTCAATTACACAGATTTTCACAATAAAATATAAAATTAAAAAAATTAAAAACATTTACAAATATGAAAAAGTGAAATCTAAGTAATTAGGACAGTTTATACAGAATTCTAGATTCCTTATTTTAAATAAACTGCCTGAACTACATGTAGTGTAATGCAAAATTTGTGGTTATATTTACAATAAACGGTCACCTGGTGAATATAACATTTAACAAACAAGCAAACCACAGTAATTAAAAATTTCTATTATATCAACCGAATCTAGTCAAATTACTGTAGTGTAGTAAAATGTATTACTCAAACTTTAATGTGATTCAAGTCAAGCGACAGACTTGGAATACATTAGTTAAATGAAAAGCGTTCGTTAATGCCGTGGGGATTAAGGGTGCCGATTTGGAAGATGAATTTTTGTTCCAGATTCTTGCGGCTTTCCGTCGTACCTTGATGTAGGGAAAGGCCGCAGATAGCCATGTGTCGTTTGGAGTGGTTAGGGAGATTAAAATGACGAGCGACTGGCTTGGATGCATCCTTGTCATTCTTCTCAACATCGCGAAGGTGTTCGCGGTCGTCTAGTCGTCTACCTGTCTCGCCAATGTATAATTTGTTACATAACGTGCAGTTTTATACAATAAATAACATTTGCGGAGGTACATGTGAAACGATTGATGATCTTAACAGATCGCTTAGGTCCCGATATTTTGCTAGTGTTAAGAGTGAAAGGACAAGTTTTGCATCGTGAGCGCGCGCATTTAAAATTGCCGGGTTGCTCGTTAGTTTTGTGTGCGCTTCTAACTAAAAAGTTGCCGATGTTTTTACCGCATTTGAATGAAATTAGTGGAAGTTGCTAAAAGATTCTACCAGTCTCAGGATCATTTTGGAGTAATTTAAAGTTATTAAAAATGATACCAATTTTTTTGTTTAGTACTTTCCCACCGACTCAGCAGCACAGTTTCTTTAGAAACTATCCCCTTTATTCATTCGTTGTTTAACCGCTGCGACCACTAACCTTGTGTTCTAGTATTTTTAAATCCACAGATTTCTGAACAGGAGATCCAAGACGACGATTCCAAGCTTGAATAAACTCACCAAGCACAGGCACGGTGGAGCCCCAAATTTCAAGCAAAAAATAAAAATGTTAAAACGGTTTTTACGGTTGATCCACGTTTATTTTTTTGATATCTCGCCAAGAATGCTGAAAGTAATATTTCCGAGCTTCAAGATTTCAAAATTTTCTGGCGAAAAAATTCCCCCAGAACCCTTTGGAAGTTAGCATCTCCGGCGCATCCTGATGTCGTACATCAAGGTACGACGGAAAGCCGCAAGGATCTGGAACAAAAATTCATCTTCCAAATCGGTACCCTTAATCCCAACGGTATTAACGAACGCTTTTCATTTAACTAATGTATTCCTATTTTTCACGTTGCCATGTTACCACCAATAACGTAGCTCCTACTCCACTATTAAAACTACACAACCCATAATTCCTCGATTAGCTCTGACGAAGGTCTAACGCTTGAAACGTCATCTTTTAGAATCCCTGTACAGTGGTCAATTTACATAATCACAAGTCTGTCGCTTGATTTGAATCACATTAAAGTTTGAGTAATACATTTTAGACAAGTAATTTGACTAGGTTCGGTTGATACAATAGAAATTCTTAATTACTGTAGTTTGCTTGTTTGTTAAAATGGAGTAAAAGGTTCATAGTTTAAAAGAGTTTTTGTGGTAAATATGGCAGCCAATGAAGCAGCCATTTTATATAAAAACAACAGACCCAGCGCTCAGATTTACAACACTGGGCACATTCAGCCAAGCACATCATTTGATGTTCAGCTTTTCCGGCAAGTACAAAATAACAAGCACTGAACAATGATAAACACAGGAAAAGGATTTTCAGACCTCAGCAGACATGCTTGAAAATGTTATATTCACCAGGTGACCTTTTATTGTAAATATAACCATAAATTCTGCATTACACTACATGTAGTTCAGTCAGTTTATTTAAAATAAGGAAGCTAGAATTCTGTATAAACTGACCTAATTACTCAGATTTCACCTTTTCATATTTGTAAATATTTTTAAATTTAAATTTTATATTTTATTTTGATCATCTATGTAACTGAATTTGAGTAAATAAATGAATAAATAATCTTGCAACTGGTGTGTTGGTATGGTTACTGGGATCTCTTTAAAGTGCTCGTAAACCTCAAATATTTTTCTTTACTCAGCTTAATATTTCCGCCTTCCACAAGCATATTTTACCATTTTCCCCTTGAAATTTCTCCTTTTGTGTGCCAAAAAAAGTCAGAAAAAATGAAACAGGCATAGGTCTACTCTGTATTTGATGTCACAAACTGCTTTGCGATGTAAAAATATTTTCAAAATGTGAATGCGAATCAGTTTGAAGCTCTTTTTGCACTTAAAAAGGGAAAATTGGAGAGGAGAATTGTAAAATAAGTTTGTTGATGGTGGAAAGACTTAGCTGAGTAAAGAAAAATATTTGAAGTTAGGTTAGGTGCACTTTAAAAAAATGTAATGTACTGTAAGAATGATGTGCAAGAACCCGAGCTGAAAATTAAAAAAGCTCAAGTGGTTGGTTTTCATTTCTTCTTCTTCTTCTCGGATCTAGCGACAAAGCCTTTAAGTATCCCTCAAACTTAAGTCAACGTAAGCAACTTTTTTTTTCTTTTGTAAGTCTTTCTCTTTCAACGTCTGAGGACACACTTTTACCCTTGTTCGACATATTTTCGTCAGCAACTGCTCAAACACTGTCTGCACGGCTTGAGAATCAGTGCTAAAACCAAAAGCGCCCAGAGCAGTAGTAAAAGAAGACAGCAATGTACTGGATCGCAACTTCGCCTGCCATTTTATTTCGCCCAATGCTGTCCTAGCGCGTTGCTCCTGATTGGCTATTTACCTACTCACGTGGCACTTCTGAGACTTGGAAGTAAAGCCAAAAATAACCTAAGACGAATTACCCCTGAAACAAAGCGTGTATGGAGGATGTACTCTCTTACCTGCTTTATTTTCTCTTGGCTCGAGATATCTGGGATCTGTAGCATTGAGGTT
>NC_090870.1:49232021-49237021 GCF_036669935.1 Montipora foliosa
GCGAAATATTTGTAACTTCTCATGCACAATTTTTTTTGTTTTTTTTTTTTGTTAAAATGGACAAAATCAGAAAAGGAAGTGATCTACGGAAAGAAAAATAGGGGTCACCGCTCATTCAAGACACTAAAATCGCTGCGAAGTTCTCAAGGCGACGGTATATTCGCACTGTAACGTCATTGCGTGACATTTCCGAGAAGACAGCTATCCCATGATGCCACACACTTTCACACTCCATTCTTGTGGAAAACGTTTGCGCCTTTAGCATCGTGTTTTCGTTCGTGGTCTGCGATGCATGACGTGTGCGTAACATGCGCGAAAAAATGCGCAGTAGCAATGGGCGCGAGCGTCCTTTACTGTCAGCTGAAGGTTAGAGTCCATTCTTGCTGTTGCATGCTTGTTCAAGCTATCATTGCATGTCGTCGTACGTAAGGGCTTCTAAATTGTGAGTATTTTATAAATTATTGTTTCTAGGAATTTTTCAGGATCGTGCTCTTTTGGGTTTACGTATTCGGAGTTTTGTCACTTTATAACATAAAATTACTTAATGCTGATTGGCTGAGACAGAGGGCATTTTTCTTTGACTTTGGTAATTACCCCAGACAAAATTAATTTCATCATTTGTATTAAGTAAATGTTTTTAAGCGGGGATGGTTTCATTACTTTGGCGTTGTTGTACGACTTGTACAAAAATAAAACTTCATTCAGCTGATTCGTGAGTTTTACAGTTCATTTCCTGAACATATTGAAATGGGTTCCTACGAAATTGCGCCACAGCGTGTGTTTTTAACCTTCTTGATAAAATAAAATTTTGCCCTTTATATTAAAAACAGGTAATCGCAAGTTTCCTCAGTAAAATTAAGGATTAATATCTCTTGTATTTTCAGAAGTTGCAGAAATTTTCCTCCTAGCTGCGCGACTCGGCCAATTTCTGCAACTTCAGAAAATATGAGTGATATTAATTCTTAATTTTACTCGGCCCCATGCGATTACCTATACTAATCTAAAGAATAAATGAAGCGAACTGGGGTGAAAGGAAGATTAGATACTTAAACATGTGTTGTTTCTGTTAGGTACACGGCAGTGAGAGACAATCCTGACACTCGTCGTGACTTGTTATCACCCACTCTCACGGACAATCGACCCCAGGCCCCAGTTGTTCAAAGGCCGGACAACTTTGTCCGTTGGATGCTGGTCACTATCCAACAATTTCGATCTGTGCAAACCGGATTTATTTGCTGGCGTAATTGTGAAGATGCATACTCTAAGCATATCTAAGTAAAGGCGTGTTCGAAATCTTTGTCAATTTTTAACGTGTAAAGTATATTTTTCAAACGGGATATAGCGACTTATCCACTGGATAAAGTCATCCAACCTTTCAACAACGATGTACGAGTTTGTAAGGAAATAATAATGATCGTCATAATAATTTCTGTTATTTATAAAATCGTATTAACAACATTGATATGCTTAAACACGCTTTACAACTGTGAATAGCGAAACAAATATTTTAAATCCAACATAACATGGTTAACAGCCAGGAGCTAGGCGACCAGTTATCTGTATAAAGAGCGCGGTAAATTCGAAATCAGGTAGGTGCGAGATTAGAACCTAGCACAACCGCGTATAAATCAAGTGACCTAACCCCTTCCCCCCCTCCATTAATGGTTAAGAATGGATAAACTAATAACAAACTTTTCGTTGCTTAATCGGAATAGAAATTAACAAATATATTACCAAAAGAATTCGAGCAAGCTGACTTGAAAGAAGTTGGAGTGGTCCCGTTTAAAGAAATATCATGACCCACACGGGACCAAGCAGCGATCAGGCTCCTGATTTAGCGCTCAGATGTGAAGTGGTTTTCATGTGTTTAATCAAGTTTGGATTAAGCGTTTTCTCGTGGGGCATAGCGTCGAAAGCTCGTTTAGGCATAACTTGCCATGTGTGTTTTCATTGTCAAGCCGATTGTTGTGAAACCCCAGGTTTGTTCGGCCAAAGACGCAGAATTTCGGGGGATTTTTGAGTCACCGTTGAGTCTTGATGAGAACAGAAATGCATTGGTTACAGGAAAGACAATTTGAACTCCCCGTCAAACAATGTTAATACTCTAACCCCTCGAAGAAAGTAGTGAGCCGTTTTTAGTTCTCTTAAGGGCGGTGCCTACTATTGTTATTGCGCATACGTTCTGCGCATCTCGAGATACTCGGGTTTCCTGTGGATGGTGCTTTCCTATACAGGGATATTTTCGCAAGGTTTAAAACCATTCGGAGAAAGCAGAACTTAGCAAGTGCTATTGGTATCCAAAAAGAAAATTGGGGGTAACCATGCATTTTTCAGTTAAGCTTCAATTTGAAAAGAACGCCATACATTGCTTTGTATTTTAAAGCTTTTTACAAATATTGTTGATTTGTTAACTATTGAAAAATGCGTAGTTACCGCCAATTTTGTTTTTGAATTTCAACCGCGCAAAAATACCTTTGAATTAGTGAGCACCGTTCTTAAGGAGCGTAGATGAACTTGGAATTCGCCAACCCTAGACTGCATCTATTAAGGAGTGCAGCAATGACAATTCCACAAAACAATGAGATCATCGGTTTAAAGATAAACAAATTCGCGCTGATCGTGCGGCACGCAATACGACATTTCCTTGCCGCGAACTTTTATCTGCGAAACAAAAATGTGGAGTTATTTCATCGGAGGATTTGATGTCAACGTGAGATACAACAGTGAATATTTCATTCCCTATCTTCTTGCGCACAAATTTTGATTAGTAACATCATAACTTACCCATTTAATCGTTGAGTAGTTCGACAAGCTATTTTTTGTAGTCAGACAAGTTCCGTGTATATCCAGTCATTCACTTCTGGCGGGCACGTGTTTTGTAAAGCTGACAAGTTTATTCAAGGTCGTGTTTTGGCCTTGGCAATTTTGTGGGTGTTTTTGTGTAATAGCCCACCTGCCTTCCTCTGTCGGGATGATTACTATGTTTGACTGGGCCTTTGCCTTCACATTTTGAATTGGTTGTCTCGCGGGTCTCAAGTCCAAGGTTCCCTTATACCTCAAAACATTTTTCTTTACAAAAAAGCTTTCGCTTTGCTTATCTTCTGTGTTGACAATTCTTGCCGTGGGGAAGTGTTTGTGCTTTATTTACCGAGTATGTGTTTGTAGTGATATGCAGAATAGAGTACGGATAAAGTACTGAACAGATAACTCTGAAAAAACTTAACCCCAACAAAGAATGGGTTTTGACTCGACACCCACTAGAGCCCTAAAGTTGGCTGCTGATGAGGTTGCCACTCCTCTAACCACGATATATAATCAAGTCCTAGAGAAGAATGAATGGTCCAAGGATTGGAAACGTTGCGAATGGACACCTGTGCACAAAAAAGACGATCCGTTGGATATGGCAAACTACAGGCCAGTTACTATTGTAACATAAAGCAACAAGCCAAAGAATAAAGTAGAACACAACTCTGTATTTCAACTATCCTCCATGGCCGGCGAGCACATGCTTTTTATTAGTCATGCGCACAACACTCTAGGTACGCAATGCGTATACAATACTTACTGTACATACTTCTGTTGATAAGGTCTTCGAACAACTGCTGTGTCAACAACTAAAAGAAATGTCAGAGTCTATCCTGGACATGTTCATGTCTGCCTACAGAACAAAATAGAGTTGCGAAACGACACTAATTAGATTAGTAGAAGACTGGAAATGTGCACTCGACATGAATAAAGCAGTGGCTGTTCTCTCAACCGATATGAGCAAGGCGTTCGACTCCATTTATCCACCACTGTTAATTGCAAAGCTGGAATCATACGGTATATCCAGGTCTCCATGCTTGTTACTGAAACCCTACCTCGAACGTAGGGTTAGGATTGGAAACACTACAGGTGACTGGAAGATAGTAAATCGGGGATGTCCCCAAGGATCTGCTTTGGGGCCGGTTCCATGGAACCTGTTTCAAAATGATCTATTCTACGAATAAATAACATCACAACTGTCAATGTTTGCAGATGATCATCAACTCTATTTATCAGATGAAGACTAAGAAGAAGTGATTGATACGCTGGAGAAGGACGGCACTATTACTGCAAACTGGTACAAAAAGAACTATCTTAAAGGTGAATCTAAGTAAATATAAAGGGATGGTAATGGCGAGAAAGAAATACGAACCAAATAACAGGGATTTAGTTACAGACAACACCGAAATATGCCAAGGAGAGAAGTTCAAGTTGTTAGGAGTCATTCTTGATAAGGAGATGAACTTTACTGATCATATAGCCACAATCTGCACCACAACTAGTAGGAAAATAGGAATACTTACACGCATGCGAAAGCTTATACCTATCCACGCAAAGCTACAGATATACAAATCAGCTATTCTACCTCACTTTGATTACTGCAACTTGGTTTGGCACTTTTGCAAAGCCAGTGACAAGAACAAACTAGAGCGTCTTAACGAAAGAGGACTGAGGGCTGTATACTGTGACTACAAATCACCTTATGAGGAACTACTAAAGAGAGCTATGCTAACCACCTTAAACAGAAGATTACAAAACGTCGCAATATTCATATACAAGATTAAAAACAAGCTGCTACCCCAAACGGTCGTGGATTTATTCACTTGTCCCGATCACAAATACAATCTACGAAATACTGATTTTTCAACAAACAGTTTTAACACATTGAAGTACGGAAAGAACAGCCTTAGGTACTTTGGACCACATTTGTGGTCCAAACTTAATTCAAGTATAAGATCAGAACCTTCTGTTAACGCTTTTAAGAACAGAATTAGAAAACTCGGCCTAACAAACTTGATCAAAATTATATCCTTTTAACAAGACATATGTACATATCCTTATATTTTTAGCATCAAATTGTGAATTAGGCTAATTGTATTTTTGTTCTCTTTTCTTGTGTATCTCCGATTAGTAGGGCACGTGTGCTCGGCTATAAGCAGTGAGACTTTGATAAAGTTATTATTAATATTATTATT
>NC_090870.1:49247021-49254521 GCF_036669935.1 Montipora foliosa
TTCCGGTGCTGAGCGAAGCAATCGAAGCTTCTGAGGAGGTGAACCAGCAGGCAAGTGCCTTGTATTTCGTACCTTCTGTCTGAAAATTAGTTTGTAAATATTTCGTGAAAACATTGAGGCTGCAGACAAAATACTGGAGTCAGCGGATGACATGACGGCTGCAGATACAGCGCCGAGGCCCACAAATGATACTGCTGTTGGTGTAAGGTACTGCAGCACCATGGGAAGAACTAATGACTTTTTAAATGTCACGGTCTGGTTGGTAGCGTTTCCAGATGGCTTGTAGAAGTCTGTCCTTCTCCAGTCTGGTGAGAAAACAAGTGAATTTGGAGTTTTGAGCGGAATGGTCAGGGTTAAAACCCTCTGTTGTAGTATATTCGTCCTGTTAAGGTTTTTCAAAAAAAACGTGTCACTAACGCCACAGGTTTTATTGTAAAAAAAAAAACTGCCGTTTAAGCCGTTTTTTTCAAGCTTGGTTATGAAAGTTGTTGGAGGAAATTTGCGTGTTGATGGTGTAAGATGTCAGCCGACTCTTTAGTAGCGATAGAGGCTCTCTTTCTTGTCCGCCATCCCAAAAGGGAACCTCGATAGAAAAAGAGAGCCTTAAGGATCGAACTCCGCGGTGCATCTTTGTCCTCCCACCTTTTCATTTTGACGATCGTACGTTTAGTAGGTCAAAAAAAGCGGGTGGGTTGTGTATCACTTACTATCCACATGTCAACTTCCGTGATCTAGCGGCATCGCGCAGAAGAATGGCAAAATCCAAAATCAATTAGACTTTATAACAGAACCTAATTTTTGCGGTTTCTCCTCATGTGAGTGAATTAATCAAGATGACTAGAGAGCGAGAAATCATATCAGCATATTTGTGATAGAGCGGTTTTCAATTGAGTGTCGAAAGTAATTAGCGAATTTCTTTGGTTTTGCATTACTTCACTCAATGATTGGTTCAAAGTTCTCGCGCCATTTTTTCAACCAATCAGAAGTGAAACCAAAACCAATCGTGGCTTGGGCGTGCACATTTTCCCGCCCTTTGTGTGGGCTACGTGTAATTTTTTCGAGTTTTGATTGGATTACTGGATTGTCACCGTCCTTTTTGATTGGCCAAAGTAATTACTTTGGTTTTGGTTCTACGACACTCATTTGAAAACCGCTCTAACTTGGAAACTGCATTCTCTATCCAGCAGAAGTCCAATCTTGTTTCACCAGGTTCAGTTACCTGCCGAAGCTCCGATAGCCCCAATAAGGACTGCTGGGATGGCCATTATGACACAACCAAACGCTGCTGCCAAGGACAGTCCTTGCGCCTTTCGAGCTGTCTTACATGACAACACACGCTGGAAGTAAACTTGCCACGGAACACCGCCAAAAATCTAAACATAAAATCAAACAAACGGTCACAAAATTGAATGCTTTGATCTCTCCCACCTTTGGAGCCAAGTTTTTGCCCTCCATTTAGAGAGCTAACACACAAAAGAAAACGTAATGTAAAATAGGCGATTTTCAGGTGACTACGAGTTTCGTTAATGCACATGTCAATAACTCGTGGACCCGAAAGTTTAAATTCCAATCAATTGTTCCTTTCTCACTGCCGTCAATAACCGCAACGGAACATGTTTATAACACGCATCCAGCGTAGCGAATGGCTGATCTCGATTCTTTTGGCTGATTACTATTTTGAACAGTCCGCCTAATGTCGCTGTAAACAAGTTTGGTGACTGCAAAATGAGCGTTGGTTGAAAGTTGAACTTTAATGGAGTCCTCAATGGTTTGGACTTCTGACGGTTAAGACTTGAGCTCATTCGAAATTGAGCCCTGAGTTTACTGGAGTAAGGAGTGCATTCAAGAAAACCTTTTGTTCTCCATAAAATAGTTTTCAGGGTTGTCACTTACTAATAAGGGCGCGAAGTCTAGCCATACACCAACATACTTCGTGGACCACTCTCCAACCCATCGTTGACCAGAATTTTCCGCAATACTACTGACTGCTGAGTTTGTCAAGGCAAATGGAATGCTTATCCACTAACAGAAACATGATAAAGCAATAAAAGTAAAGGAATGATTACCAATCAATTGCTTCATGCTAGCTCACGATTCATCACTGTGCAACATTTGTTCATCAACAAAAGGTTGTGTTTCATTTACCTTTTTCTCAAAAAACCTTGATCCTTTGGTCGCCAAAAATGGTAGCAAGCAATTTAACAACCCGAACTTCGGTTTTTTGATAGTTAAGCTGACGTATATGCCGTTGCCATGACAACATGAAAAAATATAAACAGACCTTTAAAATCGGTTTTGTTTATTTGAACAAAATCTGGACGTTAAATTTTCTTTATAATTTACATGCAACAAGCTTGTAACGATGCTCACAACTTAACACTATTTTAATGATAATTTGACAGAGAGATCTTTAGTTATCCCTTGTTGTGAAGGTTCTCTGGAATATCTAGAATTTCCTCTGTTAAAGTTCGATTTTTTTTTCAATACTTCAGTTACCTATTTCCTGAAGTACTTTCGTGCCAAATTTCGTTAAATTCTAACGAGTGCTTCCCGAGAAAGTTATTCCGCAGTCAATCGAGGAACAATGATGGCACAGTCGGTTAGTGCGCGGCCTTGGTACAGGGAACCTGAGTTCGATTCCCGGATTTAACATCCTTTTTTCAACTTCTTTCCTTTCAGTGTAGCTTAAGTAGCTTTAAATACCCTTAAAACGGAGCAAATGAGCGCACCGTCGACCTCAGTCAGGTTTGTCAGTTGAATTAGGTTTACGAGCCATCGACGTTAATTGTGGTTGCTTTACTTTACTTCACTTTAATCGCAATTTTTTAACTTAATACGCATGCGCTGCATTTAACTGGGTTTTTTTGATAACAAAGACACACATTTCTCATAAAAGACTAAAACCATCAAAACACTTTGTTCAATTATGAGGAAAAATAATACAGATAGCGGAAGCATTGAGCAAATAAAATGATTGCTGTATTGAAGCCATGTTTATTTTTTGCAATCCTCGCGCGCGCGCTGCATTGCGTTAGCAAGAGCGAAATCTTTGTTCGGCCACCTTGATTTTCATACGCTTCCCCGAGGACTTTATTATATAAAGGCTAATTAAATCTCGATTTCGATTTAATAGTTTCATCTCTCCCAAAACGGACACTCCTATTTTGATTGACACCTTCAGTTATTAAACTGTCATGGGTTCCACATTCTGGTCAAACATCGTCTTTCTAAAACCTTTGAAAGGGTAATCTCATTCAATTTAAACCTTTACTTTGAAACTTGAAACTCAGAAAACCTGGCGTTTGTATTAAGGACGGTGCCTACTATTGTTCTTGCGCATACGCTCTGCGCATCTCGAGATACTCGGATTTCCTATCGGTGATGCTTACTAATACAGGGATATTTTTGCGCGGTTTAATACTATCCGGAAAAAGTAGATCTTAGTAAGTACTCTTGATATCCAAAAAGAAAATTAGGGGTAACCATGCATTTTTCAGAGATAATTAAGTTTCAATTTGAGAAAGAACGCCATACATTGCTTTGTATTTTAAAGCTTTTTACAAATGTTATTCATGAATTATCTTTGAAACATGCGTGGTTACCCCCAATTTTCTTTTTGGATTTCAATAACACTTGTTAAGATTTACATTTCCTGCATAATCACACACCGAAGCAAAAATATCTTCAATTAGTAGGCACTGTCCTTAATGACAATCAAAAATCAAGGCTTAGATAAATCGTATTATATTACTAAAAACCGTGAGTTTTTTTGTCTCAGCTAAAGATGGAGGAGATGAAAATTTGCAAAAGGTGGCCATCTTTTCTAAATTTAGACAAGGCATTCTCGAAAAACCTGCATATTTAAAAAATAATCGCCAGCTTCTGTTATCCTCATCTTGGGCTTTCAAGAGTATTACTAGCTTGCACACAGACGAAACCTCTGATTAGGTCCAACCGGAGGTTACCGTTACGTCTGCGATTACACACGTGAACTCAAGCTAACTCAACACTGTGTACTGTGCTAACTGAGTGCAACCGAAAAACTTTAAAATGTCCGCGACAGAGCACCTTTTAGTTTTATTAGCTTTCTCCAATGTTATTCCATCATTAAAAGAATGGCTCGCATCCAGAGTCCTTTTGAATCATAATTTCATAACATCTTTATCGCCATGCATATTGGTTTCGTTACCGTCCAAGCAAAAATTTGCAGGCACAAGTTTCATAAGATTGATGTCATGGTCATAGCTTTGTTTGATTTTAACTAATAGAAGTCTGAAGAAGTCGCAAACACTTTAGTAATAGCTATTTGGTGTGTGTGGTGTTGCAAATCAGTCTACTGTTTATCCTGTGATTGACCGCAGTCAATGAACACATGCTGACCATGAACTGGCTTGGACATGTACGCCGGTTTGCTTAAAAAAATTCTCTTTATTATACAATGTCGAACAAAATAACCCTCAGCTATCCTGCTACTGATTGAAATGAATGCTTTTAATTGAACTGCTGGTTATAGACGAAATAGAGAAGTGATCCTTCTTGCACTTTTCTGGACAGTTTCAGAAACTGTCTCTTACAGACACCTGAAGATTTCAGGCGGCTTCAACTGAGTGTTGTTAGTTGCATCGCAGAGGTCATGGGTTCGAATCCCGTGGAGCCACTTGTATTTTTCAGGTGTCTACTACAAGAGAAAATTACTTAATTATCCAGAGAGGTGCGAGGATCACTTTTCCATTTCGTTTATCCTGCTACTGTGTTTATAACAATAATGGCGACTAGATACTGCCTAGGACAAGCCAAGATAATTTCTTGTCAAAGCTGACCTCTCAACAGTAAAAGCACGCTGCCAGCTGCTGGATATGAGATAAGACTGAATTGATGAGGAGAAATTAAATCCACACATCGAACATTTTAATCAAAGTCCACTTCAATCTCTTACATTTAAGAGTGCGATTTTAGAGACCTCGTGTTTAACTTGCCGGTGCAGAATTTTGATATCTGGATTTAAACCATATTGATGAAATCATTATTGTCTGGATCTGGATGAGCCTTTCGCATACAAAATTGATTATACCAAAAATAATTTCCAAACCCACTTTATACCTTCAAGAAGTCATTTTTTATGGGTATTCATGGCCAAAGCCCTATGTGTGTTAGATGGCGTTTTCACTTTATCAAAAGTAACTCAATTTGGGAAAGATATATAGCTTTCGTGTACATCCTTTTAAGACGTTACGGTTTTCCGGTCAACTTACGTAATCAGCCGGTACAGCACTTTGTCGATTAATTGCGGATATTGCTAATTATGGATTTGTATCCTGCCCAGATCATTGTTTCTCTCATACGTTTTTGATATGCTCTTTTTTTATAGCGGAGCACGGCATACATGAAAACCAGACGAATGGCTATTCGCAACTTCACATACGTATGAAGATCGAGTGAGATTGATAGATTGATTGTAACAGCATCGGATCAAAAGCACTTGTTACATTCTTTACGGTTCGTGTAAAATCGGGTTTTGGGCGGATGTGCTGTTTCTTCAACATGAATTAAATAAACAAACATTTTACCACTTTACTTTCATGGTCATTAACAACGGCAGAAAATACCGCCATCGTATCCCATCGAAACAAACAAACACCACTTAAATGCAAGTGCCACGCCTTTGTTTAGAACCTGAGATCATCACCGACCGTAGTTAGTGCACTGACCAGCATCTTTAACGAAAATGTTGCGCGTAAACTGTGCATTTAAATAAATCCTTTTTTTTTTTTCACTAAACTGCACATTTGCTTAATTCATCCTTTAAGAGGATATTAATCTTTAATGTGGGTTAACAAAATACACATAAGAGAAAACTTATAGGGATAAATATTTCTCGTAGCTCTAAAGTGGGTCCTTTCACAATGGCAGCAGTCGAAACAAAAGTGAAACAATTATGTTTCACTATTAGTCGTTTACAGCTGAACGTATTGGTCACTGGACTTTGTTTTGTAGATGTAATTGGACTTTGAGTTTAAAATTGGAAATTGCAATGGGTAGTGTGGGGGTACATTTAGGATGCAGCCCCCGGTCCCCCCCCCCCCCCCCCCTTCCACCAAAAAAAAAAAAGCAACAGGCACCTTCTTGTGATGAGTTAGCACTTGAAGAAACACTTGAAGAAACTTATTCCGTTTTCGGAATGAAGGGAATACTATTCCGTTCATTCTGCTCCCGATAGCTGAATGAACGGATCGAATGACTGGAATACGGTTCACTCGGAATGGGCAGAATATGCGTTCTTTTGGGAAAGTTTTGGCGGGAAATGATACGCGGACCGCCAGTCGCCTCCCATCGGCTTGAAAATTGAATGGAGTTTCTGCCGAATGTGCAGGTGTGCTGGCCTCTGTTCTGTTTCTTTACCAGTGCTAGAGCAAAAAGAGCTGTCAGTTTGTGTTATTTTTAAGAAAGTACTTTTTGTCTGGTCAAAAGAAATGAGGTTAGAATTGATTGATTTGTACAAAAACCACGAACCTTTTGCCCTACGCAAAGCATTCACAAGTACAAAAAATTCTTCGTCATCTTCCCCCTTAAGGTTTTCAGCAAATGAAGCAAACCGAAATATCGAGGAAACCGCAAAAAAACTAGTACTTATTGCCATATTTCAACATTTTGTGTTCCAAACTGTTTCAGTCGCCATGCCAACGCAACTGGCGCATGCCCAATTACAATAATTCCCAGGTCACTTTGCCAAAAATATTCCGTTTTCATAATTTGCGTTCTTTTGAGAATTGATATTCCGTATATTCTGTAATTCCTAATCCCAGAATGAGAATCAGGATACTCCCAAAAAAATGCACCCCAAGTTAACAACATTTACTAAAATGTTTGGCCAACATTTACTAAAATGTTTGGCCAATAACTGTACGTTACAGCAAAGCAAAATTAAAAAATTAATTTTTAATTTAATTTAATTTAAATTAGTTACTTTACCAAAATGCAAAGCATTTGTTTCCTATAACGTTTACTTCAGAGAGATTGACGTTTTCATATCATTCAATGTCAGACTCCGCCGAGAATTTTAGAGAATAGGCCATTTCCTATTTCATGTCTGCCCCCTCTTCAAAGCTCTTCTAAGTGCAAAGTTTTTCTAACAAAAATTAGCTTTCACTCATATGTTATAAGGTTAGAACTAATTTCCATCACAAAAACTTTGCACTTAGACTCGCTTTGACGAGGACGCATACATGAACTCGGAATTAAATGGCCTGTTATATGAGGTGTGACTCCACAGAAGTTAACTGCACAAAAAAACGCTATGTGGAAACAAAGACACTTCATGCAATTCACCAAGAACTATAAAGAGAAAGAGTGCCTCGGTTTTCACTAAAAGCAGCCTGTTTATATGTACCAGCAAAATTTTCACTATCTGAAGAAAGTATCTGTTTTCTTTACCTTCAAAGGATATCCAACACCGTTAAATACTCCCACTCATTCCTGTTCTGTACACTACAATTGTACGTT
>NC_090870.1:49269521-49282021 GCF_036669935.1 Montipora foliosa
GGCACTGGCCATCTTAGATCAAGGGTGACTGCACCCGTTTGGAATGTGAGAATAATCAGTTCTGACTTTGTAGGCACTGGCCTTATTGGGGGATGGCACTGATTATTGGTACAGCTGCTTGTACGGGTGACCTGGCACCCGCCCGGTATAATTAGTTTTTCTGGAATTATGAATTGCATGGGTTTTACCCCGCTTTACTTCGGAGTGTTCTTATTTGTAATTTCAGATACTTAGTTCAAGCGGAGCTTGGAAACCTTTCCTGTCTTCGTCTTCACTAAATTTTCGCCAAATCGTGAGCGTGATGTTACAGTCCCGGGCGAACTCTACAACTAAAGCCTACTTTAGGGTCACCAAAAGGTTTTTAGAGTGGTGTAGGAGTAGGGAATTAAGTGTTCGATTGCCTTTTCCCGTAAGCACAGTATCGCTTTATTTATTTGAAAACCATCAATCTTGTGCTTCAAGCGCGTCTTTAGTCCAAGCTCATGCTGCACTTAAATGGTTTCACTCGTTTGTGCCTAGCCTCGACCGTAATCCTCTGGATAGTGAATTTTGTAAGAATTTAATTGAGTCGGCAAAACGCATCAAGTCTAAACCAATTGCCAAGAAGAAACCTTTTTCGTCCCAGATTATTAAGGATATTCTAGACGCTTACAATAAGGCAGATGCTAATTTGAAAGATGTTAGGATAGCTGCCTTATGCTCGTTAGCTTTTGCCGGATTTTTTCGGTATAATGAGTTGTGTAATATTTCACCCAACCATATTGAATTTCACAGTCAATACATAAAGATTTTTGTGCCTCGTACGCGTAGTAAGACTGATGTTTATAGGGACTCGGGTAACTATGTCTATATAAGTGCATCGGGAACTTCTTACTGCCCTGTTAGTGTTTTAAGAAGGTATATGAATCTAGGTGGTATTCACGATAAAGTGATCTGCCTTTGTTTAGGCCTCTGGTTTTTCATAGGAGTAATTCTAGTTATACTCTAAGGGATGGAAAAATCTCCTACACTACATGTAGAGAAATTCTGAGGGATTCCTTAAAACATCTTGGTTTCAACCCGGACGAGTACGGGCTTCATAGCTTAAGATCGGGTGGGATAACATCCGTTGTTCGCCACAGTGGTAATTCAGTTTCGGAGAGACTGTTGAAGTTGCATGGCAGGTGGAAGACGGACGCTGCCAAAGATACGTACGTGGAGGAAAGTCTTGATAACAGGCTTCAAGTAACAAAGTTTCTAGGGCTTTAATTTAGGTAGCTGTAGGTCTTATTTCTGTATTGTTTATCGCTTCCTAGTATCCTGTATCTGCTTATTACTTTAAAGAAAAAGAACATGAATTATACGAAATTGTAAAGACCTAGCGGATTACAAATACCGAAAAAAAAAACAAAAGGATGAAAGAGAGAGCATTGTTAACGTTCGCTTTTTACTTATTGTAAAGAATATATGTTAAGGAAAAGAAGAAGAAGAGTGTATGTAAACTATTAAACTGCATTCGGATCCACTTGCGAATCCTTTCATATTCCTTGTTTGTTTGATCATTTACGGGAATTGAAGGGTAAAATAATTTACGTTCGGTTGAGCGAAGCGAATTAGAACGTAAACGGTGTTTCTTATACTGCATGGCAATCGATACTGACTGAGAAGAATCTAAAAGACAAAGCATTTATTTCCAGTTTTTTCAAACTTTATACTGGCTCTTTCAAACTTTATACTGGCTCTTTCAAACCACGAAAGATGGTGATGATTAGTTAAATAAACCTTCAAACATCGCACTGTGTAAAGGTAGTTACACCGTCATTCTTAAACTCCTTTTTCTCTTTTTCATGCTACCTAACTAGAAAGTACGAATCCAAACATTCCACTTATTTGGACGTTTTAATTCACTTCAATAGTAATACTTAAGATTAAAAAAACAACTTTATTCTCGTAAAAATTATTGAAGACATACCCCACTGGGACATTGCAACCAAATTGTACGTTCCGTTAACCAGTCGTTTTATGATGTCGGCCTTACAGAACAAGAAATTCCAGTGGAAGTACATATTTCCTTTAAGGTCCATCTCCAACACTTTGTACCTCTTCTCAGAACTAAGTCAAACAAAGGTGAATATAAGGAGAAAATGCATTTCCTTTCTTTTCCTGTGTTATGCAAAGAACCTTGCAAACGGCCTCGTAATATAAAAATTCTCCAAGCATGTTAAGAGTTTCATTTTCAAAATTTAATTGCCAAATTCCTTTAATATTGTGAACTTAAAATCCCGCAAAAGAAATGTAACTTAAATTGACAATTAAAAATAAAAGAAAGAAAAGGAAAGCATCAGTCTTAGATAGTTACGGTTGTAGTGGAGCGCTGGTAAAAACAAGTTCAAAGCGCAACAATCAGTGAAGGGATATGAAAACTTGTTGGCTCCAGTTGTTGGCAACTACTGTGTAACTAAAGGGTTTAACTACATTTCATCATTGCATCCTGATATTTACACTAGAGTCGTGGCTAAATTAAAGTCATTGTTCCTCCAATTATTATGTTTTGTACGATTTGATGGAAAAAGCGTATAGATTTAAAGAAAGTCTTTCGGTCGCTTTGCGATGTTCGGTTATCAGTACCGAAACGATTTTACAGATCTTACGGACATATCTCAGATTCATTTTAGGCGAAAATAAAAGTTAAGTGATTTTCTTACCCTCTGGTCAAGAAAGGTGAGCTGACGAACAAGAAACAACAAAGAGTACGAAATAACATTTTCTTCCTTACGGCTGCCTGAACTGCAAGTTTCTTTGGGCTTTTTATGGCAACAAATATCATTGATAAGCTGAATAAACTATGTACAATTAATTTTAAAAACACGATTTTACCGCGTGATGTGCAGCATAATTTACCTTGGCCTCGGCCACGAGGGATTAATCAGGAGTTCAGCAAACATTTTGACATTGATTTCATGATTGCCTCGACAACACACTCCACTAATTCAAGAACAATTCAAGAAAGGAAATAATAAACTATCAATCTTGAATCTAGGTTCAGTATCCTGATCAAAACTTTATGCAATGTCTATAGGGGCAGTGTTAATTCCATCACTGACATGTTCAAACTCAAGTTAACACGAGGCGAAGTCGTGATACGACAGTGACCCATGCGAATATTAATTATTTATTAGGAAAATAACACAAACAGCGGTGATAAACATTGTATTCCAACGCATTTTTATAAAACTTGACGTTTCGTATGCTAGTCAACACACATTTTCAAAAGTGACCGTTACAATTTTTAAAAACTATATATATATATCGTAAACAATAGGGGTATTGATGTATTGAACAAAAATAAAAACAAATCAAATAACCCTGTTCAAGCTACAGTCCCCAAAAAAGATATCTTAATCGTGTTACCCTACTTAGGTCTTCACAGTAACCAAGTCACGAAACGTCTGAAATCCTGCGTATACAATTTCTACTCTTTCGTCAATCTCAAGATCATATTCCAAAACACACGCCGCATCAACTCCTTTTTTCCATACAAAGATCGCTTGAACCGATCTCAGAGGTCCAAGGTCGTCTATAAAGCTGTCTGCTGGAACTGCGATGAATTCTACATTGGCAAAACAAAACGAAGACTCCACGACAGAAAAACAGAACATTTCAAAGCCCTATCTAAAAGTGACCATTCATCAGCCATTGCTGATCATGTGAAAACCACTGGCCACGACATTAAATGGGATCACTTTGACATTTTAGCGTCCGGAAAAACTGACTTTCACTGTAAAGTTAAAGAGACTTTGTTCATTCAAGAGCTAAAGCCTTCCCTTAATGTAAATATTAGTAGTGAGAAGTTATTGCTGTTTTAGCTATTACTTTTCATTATGTTTAGACACGTACTGCTGCAGATCATTTTTCTCAGTCTAGGTTCCAGACCCCTATTGTTTACGATATATATATATAGTTTTTAAAAATTGTAACGGTCACTTTTGAAAATGTGTGTTGACTAGCATACGAAACGTCAAGTTTTATAAAAATGCGTTGGAATACAATGTTTATCACCGCTGTTTGTGTTATTTTCCTAATGAAGCTACGATGGCCTAAGAACAAGAGTTTATACGATATTAATTATTTATATCTACAACTATTTTTCTAAATAAACAAAATCGAACGAAAAGCTTACGGATATTGGTTTTCCTCAGGCAATTAATAATAATAATAATAATATTATTATTATTACTATTATTATTATTAATATTAAATAATACATTTATATAGCGCCTTCGCTATAAATATTCGATGGCGCTGTTTACAACCAAAATTGGTTAAAGTTAATAATTAAAATTATACCTAAAATTATATTACAATAAAATTATATTACCTGAAACCTAATGTAGATAATTAAATGTCATTTTTTGGAATATTTATATTTATATAAATGACTGACGCACATTGATAGGCAAGTCTAAATAAAAATGTTTTGAGTATTGTTCCAAAGTACGGGTCCAGATTTGAAGAAAGCCCTGTCTCCAACCATTTTGCATTTAGTTTTTGGAACCAACAACTGATCTTTGTTTCTTAGGTGGTAACGTCCTTCCGGCTTCACTCGTATCAGATTTTCCAAATATGAGGGTGCTAGCAGAGTGATCTTAAAGATAACTCGATATTTTATCGGTAGCCAGTGAAGGTCTTTAAGCATTGGTGATATGTGATAATACTTTGGTAAACGGCATATCAACCGAGCAGCTGCATTTAGAACCCCCTGTAGACGTTGTTGTTGGTATTGCGAGACATCATGCAGTAAGGCATTACAGTAGTCTAAATGGCAGGTCACGAGTGCATGCACCAGGGTCTTACAGGCCTCATCCGTCAAGCATTTTCTTATTTGTCGTAGGTTATACAGACTGTAGAACGCTTTGTCACATATTTTCCCAATGTGATCGCTCATTTTCATGTGCTGGTCGAACAATACACCGAGATTTCGTACAGATGTTACGGGTTTAATGATAGCATCACCGACTGTGACACTGTCCACACTAATCTTAGCCAATTGCTTGCGAGAACCGATGATCACAAATTCGGTTTTCGAGTCGTTGATGAAAAGTCGGTTTGATGCCATCCAGTTACGAACATCGGCAATACAATTCTCAATAGTGTTAACTGCATTTGCTTGTGAGGTCGGCTTGAATGACACATATAACTGTGTATCATAAACATAGGTGTGAATGTTTGTTAGATGTTTATCAACTACTTTAAATAGTCCTGATGCATACATTAGAAACATTTACATTTACATTTACATGTATTGGGTCGGTAAATACCGTTCGGTTATCACACCAACCATAAAAAAAACAAATATCAATATGATGATTTAAAAATTTAAATAAAGAGAACTATATTAAACTAAATATAACTATTATTTAAGAAAAGCTGTTAACCTATATTTGAAAGTTTCTAAGGAGGATGATGAAACAATAGCCTCAGGGAGGCAGTTCCAGTCCGTTATAGTTTTTGGAAAAAACGAAAATTTAAAAACGTCTTTATTTGCATATGGCACGCGAAATTTAAATTGATGGGTTTCCCTCGTGCGACTCTCAGGATGTTGAATCAAATATTTTTGGGTATCGATATCAATAAGACCATGAGTTAGTTTATACATAAGCGTTAATCTAGCCTGCCTTCTTCTCTTTTCCAGCGTGGCCCACCCTAAGTCTTTAATCATGTCCGTAACACTAGCATATCTATCATAATTCTGTGAGCAAAACCGTGCTGCTTTACGTTGAATCATTTCCAGAGCACTGATATCTTTCTTTTAAAACGGGTCCCAAGCCGCACTTGCATATTCCAGCTTCGGTCGTACTAGGGATGTATATGCAATTTCTTTTACTTTCTTTGGGCAATTCCAAAGGTTGCGTTGTATTATACCCAGTGATTTGCTTGCTTTAGCTGCTGTTATAGAAACATGGACTGACCACTTGAGCTTGTTACTGATGGTGACCCCAAGGTATGGGAAGGTATCAACCTGTTCCAGCTCTACACCACAGAAGACATATTTTCTCTGGGGTGGATTTTTCTTATGTGAGATGGTAACAATTTTACATTTGGAAGGATTGAACTCCATTTGCCAGTGATACTGCCAGGATTCTAACCTGCGTAGGTCAGCTTGAAGAAGGTCACAGTCCGCATCGCTAGCGACAATGCCGTAAAGTAAAGCATCGTCCGCAAAGAGCCTAACTGATGATTGCACGGTATCTGGTAAGTATTTTATGTATAATAAAAAAAGCAAAGGGCCGAGGACTGTACCCTGGGGTACGCCAGAAGTCACCGGACATTGACTTGATGTCTGGCCTTCACAAACAACTGATTGAAAACGTTGTGTAAGAAACGACTCTAACCAGTTTAGGAGCGAGCCTTGGATACCATAGTACTGCAGCTTCCTTAGGAGTCGCCTATGAGGGACCTTATCGAAAGCTTTGGCGAAGTCCAAAACGGCCGCATGGATAGATGAGCTCTGGATAGTCTTTGCCATGTCGTGTAAGGTAAGAATTAGCTGCATCTCTGTGGATCTCTTTGCCCTAAAGCCATGCTGACAGTCAGTTAAGATGTTATGGTGGTTTAGATGTTTCATAATAAAGCTGTGGACGATATGCTCGAGGATCTTCGATACAACACAAGTAAGGGAAATAGGTCTATAGTTAGCAGGGTCAGATTTCTTTCCCTTTTTAAAAACTGCACACACATTTGCCTCCTTCCACCTGCCGGGTACAGTGCCACTGTCTATCGAGTCTTGAAAGATGTCAGTCAGTATTGGAGCAATGTCTGTAGCAAACGTTTTAAGAAACCAGGATGGAACCTGGTCTGGACAACTGGCCTTGTTTGGATTTAACGAAGACAGCTGTTTTAAGACTCCTTGCTCTGAAATAATTAAAGACCCCAACCCAGGAGTAGGATCAGAGCCCATTTCTGGAATGTTTTCAAGGTCCTCTTTAGTAAACACACTTGAAAATTGGTTGTTTAAAATTTCTGATTTAAGACGACCATCACTTATGACTTTGCCATCGACTTCAAAATCTGCTATCCCTGGATTTTTTGTTTAAGCCGCTTTACGTAGGACCAAAAACGTTTTGGGTTGACCTTGATTGCCTCACTGAGGTGGCCACTTATATACTCCTCTCTTGCCAACTTAAGATTCTTGTGCATGTGTTTCCTGGCGGCAAAAATCTTATTCCAATGATGTTCAGATCCTGTTTTCTTTGCCTTGTTATATATAGTCTTTGTTTCGCCCTGGATTGTCGTCGAAGCGAGCGATTGAACCAAGGTAAATTGTATCTTGAACTTGTCATCTTATACGGAATTCAAGAGTCCATAATGTTGCGAACACTGTTTTCAAAATCATTCCACTTCGCTTCCACCGAGTTGTTATCATACTGAGTGTTGAGCTTTTCAGCAAGTGTTTTTAATTTCAATTTAATACGCTCGTTGTCAAGCCGCTTTCTAATGTAAATTTTCCGCTTGACATGCCTTTTTTTGTGGCAGGATAGCTTCAGGGTAAACAACACTATGTCATGATCGCTAATTCCTGGTTCTACACTTACATTACAAATGATGTCTGGGCTATTTAATAAGACAAGGTCTAAGGTGTTACTTAAGTTGCCTTGTTGCCTAGTTGGTTCCTTTACGAACTGCATTAAATTATATTCTTGAGTCAGCTCAATCAATTTCCTGGAAGAAGAAGAAGAAGGATTTGTTGGAACCTCGAGATTATCCCATGAGATATTTGGAGCATTAAAATCGCCCGCGACAATCACATCATGTTTGTGGAGTGTATCACCTAGTTTGAGCAGAGAGGCGTCAAGTTCATCCAGACTTTTAACATCGTGGGAATGTGGTCGATAAAAGGATGCAAGAAAGAGTGATTTAGACCGCCTTCCAGTCGTTTGGCATTGGCTACATATGATTTCGCAATCTGTGTCCAAATCAACACGTTGCGTAGCTATGATATCACCTTTTATTGCTTGGAAAACACCACCACCGGTTTGACCTTCGGCTCTGTCCTTTCTAAATACAGTATAATACTGGGCCGAGGCAACTGCCCTGAGGTACTCCAGAATTCAACTGAAAACAGTCAGACATAGGTTGTTTATTCTTAACCCTTTGTTTTCTCTCATCTAGGTAGGAATTAAACCATCTCTTGACCACACCGACTATACCAAAATCGTTCTCTACAGTGGTTGATCGTATCGAAGGCAGCGCTTAGGTCGAGTAGTATGAGAAAAGTAATTTCCTGGTTATCCATGCTGGCAAGAATATCATTTTGTACTTTAACCAATGCTCAAGTTCTGTTGAATGGTGTTTTCTATAGGATGATTGGTTATCAGGCAGAAGATGGTTAGTAGTACAAAATTCCATTAACTGGTCGATGACAGTTTTCTCGGCGATTTTAGCAACAAAGGGAAGATTACTCACAGGTCTGTAATTCTTTAAAATAGGATCGATGCCTGACTTCTTTAGCATAGTTTTCACCACAGCATTTTTCCATGGTTCAGGTACATGAACTTCCAGTAATGACAGATATAGCAATTGAGTGATAACAGGCGTCAACACATCTGAGCAGCGTTTGATTAACCACGTTGGCATTGGGTCAAGTGTGCAGGTAGCCTTGCTTGATGACATGATGATACGTTGGACACTATCTTCTGTAAGTCGGGAAAAACGTTCTAATTTGGAGTGAAGATGGTATGAGTCTAATTCTGGTTGGTTAACTACGATGTTATCGATATCTTTTTGGGTAAGCTCGATTTTCTTGATGGAAAAAGCACCAAAGTCGTTTGCTAAAATTTGAGGGCTATTGTGTGGTGGTAATGTATCGTAACGATTGGCAACTTTACAAAGAGAGATAACGATACTAAAAAGCTTCTTAGTGTCTTCAGCGGATTCTTCAATTAAGTTGGCATAGTATTTCGTCTTAGTGTCACTTAGTAGTCTTGTGTATTCATCACGTGTATTACGATATGCCATCTTATCCTCTGGGAGGCCTGTAAGTGGCATTCTTCTTTCCAATTTCCTACGCTTAGCTTTTAGTTCTCTTAGAATGTTAGTATACCAAGGCAATTTAGGTCGTATTACCGTGACGTTCCTCTGCAGAGGGGCATGCTTATCAAGCAGAGATGCCATCGTGCTGTCATAGCACTAGGCCAACTCAGAGACGTTTTTCCACGTAGATGTACAAAGCAGAGATTCTGTGATATCGGTTTTAAGGGCAACGAAACCCAATGTTTTAAGTTTACGGTAGAAAATTTCGTTAACAGTAGAGCTAGGTCGAGGAGTATTCAGATTGCATTCAATAAAGAAGTGATCTGATAGCGTCAGAGCGGCCTTAGGAGAAGATACAGTAATGTCATTGTTTGACCTAGTGATGATGAGGTCCAGGGTGTGTTGTTGAAGACCATAGCTTTGAACAATTTCTGCAAAGTCCCCCGCGATAAGAAGAATACCAGGTGCCATAACTATATCCTCTAGATACGTCGAAAATTCCTCAAAAAACACTCTTGATGAAATTGGATGGTCGATGAAGTGAGGTGGACGATACACAGGTACAACTTTGATAACATATTGATGAACACAAACTGTCCATTCAGAAAACTCAAAAGATTGTTTCTCACTGCCGTCAGACATTTTAACATTTAATGAATCTTTAAACACGATGCCGGTGCCCCCACCACGTCTCCCTGATAAACGAGGAAAGTTCCTGAATTCGTAGCCAGTTGGTGACAAGCCCTTAATGCTTACAGTGTCACAGTCTTTTAGCCAGGTTTCGGTAAACACACAGATGTCGATGTTTTTGTGTAGTATATGTAATAGACCATTCTCTTTTAAAGCGCTCCATGTTGATTCTGTAAGCGGTATGAGCTTTCTGGGTTGATGACAATAGCTGCCACTTTGATTACCAAGCGTGGTCGAACATTTCCACCAAAATTGTAGTGAACAGAGTGTTTCCCTGGAATACTGAGTGATCTTGTATAAGGCCATCAGTACTTTAGGAACAATTCAAAGTAAATAGAAAATAGCTAAACTTTGAAATTAAGAGTTAAAATAAAAATATCCTTGAGAGCGCAGTCGAAAATTAAATTACCCAATATCAAAAATACCATAAGCAAGTTCCATTGGGGGTACTCGGAAACTGGCACCTTTGGGTCATTTTATTGATTACCGTGCCAATTTCTTGCAGAAACTAAAAAAAATCAGAAATAAAATACAAACATTTTCCAGAGTTTTACCTCAACTGGCAAACTAGAGGTAATTTGTTCCTATGTGTTCCACCCTGGGGAGAGGAATAATAAATTATCAAGCCATCTGTTAGCTTTTGACGGGAGCTGGAGTAAACTTGAGGAAAAGTAAATAGAAATGGTCAGTAAAGTTTCAAGGCAGATTACGACTTTTCAAAAACAATTCGCAAAAGAACATACAAATTTCCATGCTCTTTTCCAAAATAAAATGTAAAAGAACATGAAAATTTTCATTTTCCTTTCATCGATTAAGTGTAAAAGAATATAGAAATTTCCATGTTCCCTTTTAGAGACAACATGCGAAAAAAAGGGGCACATGCATGTTCCCTCTATAGATCAGTGTAGGATCTTGAATAGTTCCATCTGGTTTGAGTGACAGAAAATTGGAAACAGAAGAAAGGCATATATGTGAAAGGTACTTCCTCACTATCCACATTTTTCCAGCGTAAAAGAAAAAAAAGGAAAATTGGTAGTCCTAGTAATTTGTTAGGTTTGATTATGACCCAAAAAGGAACAGTCTCTTGCTTGTTTTCTTTTTTTTGTTTGGTTTTGTTTTGTTTTCATATTTATAAGTTATTCGATTGTCCCACAAAAATGCCTTGGGAGTTCCTTAAAACGTTGAATGGCTGAAATCCTTTTTCTGCTGGAGTTCTTAGCTGCCACGTTTTCTCCCACCATTAAAGAGCTTAATTAAGCCACTCCGACGTCTTACTTCGCGTTGACTCTCATGGTTTACGGTTCTTCAGTCATTTCTAGCCAGTTAAGTGTAGCCATAGTTAATGCATGGAGATGGTTATGAAACACTACAAGTCTTTGTTTCCTGTTTTTGTCTGTATTTTTGGCCTTGACGGTGCACAAAACACACCTTTTTCAAAACGATAACCAATCGAATCTTTCTATAAAATTATGCTCACCTAATTTGCTAATGCGAGGCAAAAACATAAGACTGTGCACTGTCACGATCAGTTCAACATGAATTGCGATAACAGTGTTCTCGCTTTTGAAGGTTTTGATGTTTCCGCATAACCAGTCCGATCCCTCGATTAACTGGCTATGGTGTAGCGTTCTACGAATTTAGTTGCGGAATGGCAAGACCGTTTAACTTCTGTGAAAAGTCGTTCGCTATGAAGTCGAAAAAGACACTTTCGAACCAATTCCTTGAACATCTTTATCGCACAATAGAAAAGTAAAATGTTTAGAAACATCTGCCCCAAGTCGTAGTATCCATATCAAGACAAAAAGAATTCGGCCTACTGAAGATCGTGAATCCGTCAAAAAGGACAAATAAGAACGTTAGAATTCGCTTGGAAGCGTGAGCATTTGTCACATGAATGTTTGGGATTATCTTTTTGGTAGATGAACTGTGCGTAAATATGATCCCCACAAAAGAGCGTGATTCAATTGGCCACTGTTAGAAACACATGGACACTCTTTCTTCACATACCGTCGTCATTTTTGTCATGCAAATGCATTAAAAGAAAATTCTCACTGCCTATTTCTTCTAAGAGTTTATGTTTGGGGAAAACGGAATGCCAATGGCCATTGCATGCTGGATGGTTCGGTCTTCAGTTCACATACCTTTTGAACAGCTCCAAGCTTCGTCTTTTTGAGAAGTAGACTTTTCTTTTATTTCAGTTGTTAATTTTAGCGCAGAAACGTAAACATTACTGCAGTTATTCTATTCTTGGAAACCAGATGAACATGTTATATCAAAGACTGTCCTGCTCAATCATCGAGAATACCTCACTGGTCATCTGACTTAGAGACAGCTATATTTTGCACTCCTCCATATTCTTCTACGCCGGATTTTTTTAAGGGGCCTCTGTTGAACAAAACCACAGACAAATAATTGACACTGAAAGTTTAATCTGTTACTCGTCGATGCTGGCGGTACAGCTGAAATTAAAAAATAATAAAGGCTTGCGATTCGAGCAAAAAAAAAAAGAATTACAGATAAAGCAATACAAACAAGAGATTAAAAACGGAGACTGAAATATTTTGGGCATCTTTCATCTTATGCTTAACATCGATGGCGATGTTATCGCTTTATTTCGCATTTTGTGAAGGAGTCAGTGACGTGAAATTTCTCGAGTGTTTTCAGCTTTTGCCTCTTACAGTCAAAATAGAAAAATTTCGACTTTTTTTCCGCTTTCTCTATTTGACCTCCTCCATTGACAGTTGTCAAAAAATGGCACGATATTAAATTCTTCCTCGATTTAGACATTTTTGCGCCATTTT
>NC_090870.1:49304521-49312021 GCF_036669935.1 Montipora foliosa
CGATCCCAAGCTTGTCCATATCCACCACTTCAGCAAACAAAATCAAATGTAAATTCTTCAAGGATAAAAAAATAGTTCCAAGACAAGAGCAATAGGCCATTTTCGAGTTCATGTCTGTCTCCTCTTCAAAACGAGTCTAAGTGCGAAGTTTTTGTGATGGAAATTTATAATAGTTATACTTTAAATAACAATGAAAACTAATGTCCATCACAAGGACTTCGCACTTAGCCTCGCTTTGAAGAGGAGGCAGACAGGAACTCGAAAATGGCCTATTGAAAAGTGCGAGTTTCCATCATTTAGAGTTTAGAGCTCCTTTTTCTTCCCAATTTCGTCATAGGATGGTTTTCATTTCTCTGTAACCGTTTCTCTGGTCCCACCAAATCGTATTCCTTAAAGCAATGCAAGAAATCGAGACTTGATGATAAAACTCCCTTGTGAAACAAAAATCTAAGCGAGTAAGAGACAACGACAATAGTAACGAATGACGCGATCATGGCCAGCGTACGGAACGGAAAGAGTTGTTCGTCGGCCTCCTCGTCGTAAAATGGATATTTAATAAACAGTGGAAGACTGATTGCTTTCTCTCCTCCTCCGAAGCGAAGCACAATTCCCACCACATAACCCAAAAAGGATCCATAAGTATTGGTGCCTTTAATGTAAACGACACAGCAGAGTTGCGGGAACAGGATGACATACACCAAATCACTGCAAAGCGCCCAGAGGGTGTAAATTGAATCCACTAATAGGGCCATGGCGGTGGCAGCTGCGCCAACTCCAAATATAGCAATGCGCATGACCCATACCACTTCCTTTTCAGACGCCTGGAAGAAACGTTTGCGGTTGAGTTCATAATTACACGATGTACTAGAGCGGTTTTCAAATAAGTGTCGAAAAACCAAAACCAAAGTAATTACTTTGGCCAATCAAAAAGGAAGGAGACAATCCGGTAAACCAATCAAATCTCGAAGTAATTACACGTAGCCGACACGAAGCGCGGGAAAATGTGCACGCGCGAGCCACGATTGGTTTTGGTTTCACTTCTGATTGGTTGAAAAAGTGGCGCGGGAACTTTGAACCAATCACTGAGTGAAGTAATGCAAAACCAAAGTAATTCGCTAATTACTTTCGACACTCAATTGAAAACTGCTCTACAGAGAATAACCTGACAATGGGTATAGTGGGACCGAAACGTTTAGTTCACAATATTTTGATGAATCATATGACATATGCACAAACAACCGGGATTTAGTGAGCCAATCAAAACCCGACAAACGCGATATCCAAGGTTGAAAATATAATACTTCAAGATTAGCAGATTACTTTTGCCATTGACCGTTGATAATCGAGTTGATGTAGTTAGCGGTCGTTTTTTTTTCCAGGAAAGCGACAAAAATCTTCACGCTTTGTGCGGAGAAAGAATTATCGGTAACCCTGATCAGACTCTGTTGCTGGATTGCAAAGTCCTTGATTGGTCTTCGAGCGCAACCATTAAAATGAAAAAAAGAAAAGGCATTTTTTGGCAAATAAAACTCATTTACATCTGAATGGTTTGGCGCCGAGAATCACTTTGAAACAAAGGTAAACAGCAATGAGGAAATGGCTCTATGCCCCAGCGGTCCGATTTCTAGAAGCCCCAATACTTGTGGTCAGTGAACACCGAGAGTAACCTCCTCTTGCTGAGGCTGCACAGTCTCAGAAATTTCAAAAAGGAAATAGTTGCCAAAGGGTCTGCCAAAGGTTGAAATAATAGCATCCCTACGAGCCTGCGCGTACTTTGAAAAAGATCAGGGGTCGCTACTTCCGGAGCTGACCGAGGCAATCGAAGCTTCTGAGGAGGTGAACCAGCAGGCAAGTGCCTTGTATCTCGTACCTTTTGTCTGAAAATTAGTTTGTAAATATTTCGTGAAAACATTGAGGCTGCAGACAAAATACTGGAGTCAGCGGATGACATGGCGGCTGCAGATACAGCACCGAGGCCCACAAATGATACTGCTGTTGGTGTAAGGTACTGAAGCACCATGGGAAGAACTAATGACTTTTCAAATGTCACGGTCTGGTTGGTAGCGTTTCCAGATGGCTTGAAGAAGTCTCTCCTTCTCCAGTCTGGTGAGAAAACAAGTGAATTTGGAGTTTTGAGCGGAATGGTCAGGGTTAAAGCCCTCTGTTGTAGTATATTCGTCCTGTTAAGGTTTTTCAAAAACAAACGTGTTACTAACGCCACGGCTTTTCATTTTGACGATTGTACGTTTAGTAGGTCAAAAAAAGCGGGTGGGTTCTGCATCACTTACTATCCACATGTCAACTTCCGTGATCTAGCGGCATCGCGCAGAAGAATGGCAAAATCCAAAATCATTAAACTTTATAACACAACCTAATTTTTGCGGTTTCTCCTCATGTGAGTGAATTAATCAAGATGACAAGAGAGAGAGAAATCATATCAGCATATTTGTGATAGAGCGGTTTTCAATTGGGTGTCGAAAGTAATTAGCGAATTGCTTTGGTTTTGCATTTTATGGAATTTGCGCATTATAAATGTCCTATTATTATTATTATTATTACTTCACTCAGTGATTGGTTCAAAGTTCTCGCGCAATCTTTTCAACCAATCAGAAGTGAAACCAAAAGCAATCGTGGCTTGCGCGTGCACATTTTCCCGCGCTTCGTGTCGGCTTCGTGTAATTTTTTCGAGTTTTGATTGGATTACTGGATTGTCACCGTCCTTTTTGATTGGCCAAAGTAATTACTTTGGTTTTGGTTCTACGACACTCATTTGAAAACCGCTCTAACTTGGAAACTGCATTCTTTATCCAGCAGAAGCCAGTCCAATCTTGTTTCACCAGGTTCAGTTACCTGCCGAAGCTCCAATAGCCCCAATAAGGACTGCTGGGATGGCCATTATGACACAACCAAACGCTGTTGCCAAGGACAGTCCTTGCGCCTTTCGAGCTGTCTTACATGACAACACACGCTGGAAGTAAACTTGCCACGGAACACCGCCAAAAATCTAAACATAAAATGAAACAAACGGTCACAAAATTGAATGCTTTGATCTCTCCCACCTTTGGAGCCAAGTTTTTGCCCTCCATTTTGAGAGCTAACACACAAAAGAAAACGTAATGTAAAATAGGCGATTTTCAGGTGACTACGAGTTTCGTTAATGCACATGTCAATAACTCGTGGACCCGAAAGTTTAAATTCCAATCAATCAGTTCCTTTCTCACTGCCGTCAATAACCGCAGCGGAACATGTTTATAACACGCATCCAGCGTAGCGATTGGCTGATTTCGATTCTTTTGGCTGATTACTATTTTGAACAGTCCGCCTAATGTCGCTGTAAACAAGTTTGGTGACTGCAAAATGAGCGTTGGTTGAAAGTTGAACTTTAATGGAGTCCTCAATGGTTTGGACTTCTGAGGGTTAAGACTTGAGCTCATTCGAAATTGAGCCCTGAGTTTACTGGAGTGAGGAGTGCATTCAAGAAAACCTTTTGTTCTCCATAAAATAGTTTTCAGGGTTGTCACTTACTAATACGGGCGCGAAGTCTAGCCATACACCAACATACTTCGTGGACCACTCTCCAACCCATCGTTGACCAGAATTTTCCGCAATACTACTGACTGCTGAGTTTGTCAAGGCAAATGGAATGCTTATCCACTAACAGAAACATGATAAAGCAATAAAAGTAAAGGAATGATTACCAATCAATTGCTTCATGCTAGCTCACGATTCATCACTGTGCAACATTTGTTCATCAACAAAAGGTTGTGTTTCATTTACCTTTTTCTCTAATTCCCCTGATCCTTTGGTCGCCGAAAATGGTAGCAAGCAAGTTAACAACACGAACTTCGGTTTTTTGATAGTTAAGCTGACGTATATGCCGTTGCCATGGCAACATAAAAAAATATAAACAGGCCTTTAAAATCGGTTTTGTTTATTTGAACAAAATCTGGACGTTAAATTTTCTTTATAATTTACATGCAACAAGCTTGTAACGATGCTCACAACTTAACACTATTTTAATGATAATTTGACAGAGAGATCTTTAGTTATCCCTTGTTGTGAAGGGTCTCTGGAATATCTAGAATTTCCTCTGTTAAAGTTCGATTTTTTTTTTCAATACTCCAGTTACTTATTTCCTAAAGTATTTTCGTGCCAAATTTCGTTAAATTCTAACGAGTGCTTCTCGAGAAATAGGCGTATTTCCGACAAAGCTATTCCGCAGTCAATCGAGGAACAATGATGGCACAGTCGGTTAGTGCAGGGAACCTGAGTTCGATTCCCGGATTTAACATCCTTTTTTCAACTTCTTTCCTTTCAGTGTAGCTTAAGTAGCTTTAAATACCCTTAAAACGGAGCACTGATGTAGAGGGGGGAGTAAAATGAGCGCACCGTCGACCTCAGTCAGGTTTGTCAATTGCGAGCCATCGACGTTAAATGTGGTTGCTTTACTTTACTTCACTTTCATCGCAATTTTTTAACTTACTACGCATGCGCTGCATTTAACTGGGTTTTTTTGATAACATAGACACACATTTCTCATAAAAGACTAAAACCATCAAAACACTTTGTTCAATTATGAGGAAAAATGATATAGATAGCGGAAGCATTGAGCAAATAAAATGATTGCTGTATTGAAGCAATGTTTATTTTTTGCAATCCTTGCGCGCGCTCTGCATCGCGTTAGCAAGAGCGAAATCTTTGTTCGACCACCTTGATTTTCATACGCTTCCCCGAGGACTTTATTATGTAAAGGCTCATTAAATCTCGATTTCGATTTAATAGTTTCATCTCTCCCAAAACGGACACTCCTATTTTGATTGACACCTTCAGTTATTAAACTGTCATGGGTTCCACATTCTGGTCAAACATCGTCTTTCTAAAACCCTTGAAAGGGTAATCTCATTCAATTTAAACCTTTACTTTGAAACTTGAAACTCAGAAAACCTGGCGTTTGTATTAAGGACGGTGCCTACTATTGTTCTTGCGCATACGCTCTGCGCATCTCGAGATACTCGGATTTCCTATCGGTGATGCTTACTAATACAGTGATATTTTTGCGCGGTTTAATACTATCCGGAAAAAGTAGATCTTAGTAAGTACTCTTGATATCCAAAAAGAAAATTAGGGGTAACCATGCATTTTTCAGAGATAATTAAGTTTCAATTTGAGAAAGAACGCCATACATTGCTTTGTATTTTAAAGCTTTTTACAAATATTATTCATGAATTATCTTTGAAACATGCGTGGTTACCCCCAATTTTCTTTTTGGATTTCAATAACACTTGTTAAGATTTACATTTCCTGCATAATCACACACCGGGGCAAAAATATCTTTAATTAGTAGGCACTGTCCTTAATGACAACCAAAAATCAAGGCTTAGATAAATCGTATTATATTACTAGAAACCGTGAGTTTTTTTTGTCTCAGCTAAAGATGGAGGAGATGAAAATTTGCAAAAGGTGGCCATCTTTCCTAAATTTAGTCAAGGCATTCTCGAAAAACCTGCATATTTAAAAAATAATCGCTAGCTTCTGTTATTCTCATCTTGGGTTTTCAAGAGTATTACTAGCTTGCACACAGACGAAACCTCTGATTAGGTCCAACCAGAGTTTACCGTTACGTCTGCGATTACACACGTGAACTCAAGCTAACTCAATACAGTGCTAACTGAGTGCAACCGAAAAACTCTAAAATGTCCGCGACAGAGACCTTTTAGTTTTACTAGCTTTCTCCAATGTTATTCCATCATTAAAAAGAATGGCTCGCATCCAGAGTCCTTTTGAATCATAATTTCATAACATCTTTATCGCCCTGCATGTTGGTTTCGTTACCGACCAAGCAAAAATTTGCAGACATAAGTTTAATAAGATTGATGTCATGGTCATAGCTTTGTTTGATTTTAACTAACAGAAGTCTGAAGAAGTCGCAAACACTTTAGTAATAGCTATTTGGTGTGTGTGGTGTTGAAAATCAGTCTACTGATTATCCTGTGATTGACCGCCGTCAATGAACACATGCTGACCATGAGCTGGCTTGGACATGTACGCCGGTTTGCTTAAAAAAAATTCTCTTTATTATACAATGCCGAAAAAAATAACCCTCAACTATCCAGCTACTGATTGAAATGAATGCTTTTGATTGAACTGCTGATTATAGACGAAATAGAGAAGTGATCCTTCTTGCACTTTTCTGGACAATTTCAGAAACTGTCTCTTACAGACACCTGAAGATTTCAGGCGGCTTCAACTGATTGTTCATCGCAGAGGTCATAGGTTCGAATCCCGTGGAGCCACTTGTAATTTTCAGGTGTCTACTACAAGAGAAAATTACTTAATTATCCAGAGAGGTGCGAGGATCACTTTTCCATTTCGTTTATCCTGCTACTGTGTTTATAACAATAATGGCGACTAGATACTGCCTAGGACAAGCCAAGATAATTTCTTGTCAAAGCAGACCTCTCAACAGTAAAAGCACGCTGCCAGCTGCTGGATATGAGATAAGACTGAATCGATGAGGAGAAATTAAGTCCACACATCGAACATTTTAATCAAAGTCCACTTCAATCTCTTACATTTAAGAGTGCGATTTTAGAGACCTCGTGTTTAACTTGCCGGTGCAGAATTTTGATATCTGGATTTAAACCATATTGATGAAATCATTATTGTCTGGATCTGGATGAGCCTTTCGCATACAAAATTGATTATATCAAAAATAATTTCCAAACCCACTTTACACCTTCAAGAAGTCATTTTTTATGTGTATTCATGGCCAAAGCCCTATGTGTGTTAGATGGCGTTTTCACTTTATCAAAAGTAACTCAATTTGGGAAAGATATATAGCTTTCGTGTACATCCTTTTAAGACCTTACGGTTTTCCGGTCAACTTACGTAATCAGCCGGTACAGCACTTAGTCGATTAATTGCGGATATTGCTAATTATGGATTTGTATCTTGCCCAGATCATTGTTTCTCTTATACGTTTTTGATATGCTCTTTTTTATAGCGGAGCACGACATACATGAAAATCAGACAAATGGCTATTCGCAACTTCACATACGTATGAAGATCGAGTGAGATTGATAGATTGATTGTAACAGCATCGGATCAAAAGCACTTGTTACATTCTTTACGGTTCGTGTGAAATCGGGTTTTGGGCGGATCTGCTGTTTCTTCAACATGAATTAAATACACAAACATTTTACCACTTTAATTTCATGGTCATTAACAACGGCAGAAAATACCGCCATGGTATCCCATTGAAACAGACAAACACCACTTAAATGCAAATGCCACGCCTTTGTTTAGAAGATCCTCACCGATAGTAGTTAGTGCACTGACCAGCATCTTTAACGAAAATTTTGCGCGTAAACTGTGCATTTAAATAAATCCTTTTTTCTTTCACTAAACTGCACATTTGCTTATTCAACCTTTAGGAGGATGTTAATCTTTAATGTGGGTTAACAAAATACACATAAGAGAAAACTTATAGGGATAAATATT
>NC_090870.1:49322021-49332021 GCF_036669935.1 Montipora foliosa
ACATAGGGATGCTAAATTAGACAACGATGAACGACTCCGTAAATTTCCTGCAGTGATTTGATGTCCTTGCCTTGATGGTAAAATACAATCTTTATGTAGAACGTAGGCCACATTAAACAAGAGCGAGATGTCGGACAGGTGCGCTTGCGCCACGAAAAAGATACCCTGGTCTCAGAGGTTTTTCTTTCTTCTTCTCCTTCAGTTCTTCTCGGATGAAATTCAGCCGCGAAGCGGCGACAACGAAAGGCGAATCAGTGAGAAAAGAAAACCTCTAGTTTCGGTCCTCCATGTAATGTTTACAGTCAAGTTATGACTGTAGATTCTGAATGGTAAATATTTTGACATCCACGCAATTCAAAATTTGATTGGGTAAAATGATTAAAACAACCGAGGGAAGGTGAGGATAGCGTGATTGCCATTGGGTGTGTCTAAATTATGATTTTGAAGCGTTTGACGGTTGGCGTCTGCATGAAAATGAGATTCGTGGGGATCTTCGTCGATAATTCGTTGTCGCCCCTTCGCGGCTAAGTTTCGTCCAAGAAGAAGAAGAAAGAAAAACCTCTGGGACCAGGGTACGAAAAAGGATGCTGATTACATTAATCGGCGCCAAAAAAAAACACGTGTTAATAAAATATACCTCATGCATGATGACGGCATATGCTCAAAAATTCACCAGCAAGCCTCGTTTGCACAAATTTACTGACATCATCTGGAGATGGAATACTGTTCGCAAGTGGTTTTTCTTTTACAGGATTGCTCCTTCGGGTTTCAGCTCAAGCTAAAATTGAAAAGTTTGATTTTCGAAATCGAGGCTTGGTGGTGAAATCAGGTAATAAAACGTAAACACGCATAAGGGCTATTGACACGAAATATTCTTCTCAGATATGTAGCTTTTTGATTGTTCTGAGTGGGGAGCGTTGCGTGACATTCCAAAAACAGCTCAGCTTTAGGTTTGTGTCAACAATGTAGGCTAGGGATTGGAGGTGTCAGAAGTTCGATCCCAAGTTCGTCCATATCCACCACTTCAGCAAACAAAATCAAATGTAAATTCTTCAAGGAGAAAAAAATAGTTCCAACACAAGAGCAATAGGCCATTTTCGAGTTCATGCCTGTCTCCTCTTCAAAGCGAGTCTAAGTACGAAGTTTTTGTGATGGAAATTAGTTCTACTTTAAATAACAATGAAAACTAATCACAAGGACTTCGCACTTAGACTCGCTTTGAAGAGGAGGCAGACAGGAACTCGAAAATGGCCTATTGAAAAGTGCAAGTTTCCATCATTTAGAGTTTAGAGCTCCTTTTTCTTCCCAATTTCGTCATAGGATGGTTTTCATTTCTCTGTAACCGTTTCTCTGGTCCCACCAAATTGTATTCCCTAAAGCACTGCAAGAAATCGAGTCTTGATGATAAAACTCCCTTGTGAAACAAAAATCTCAGCGAGTAAGAGACCACAACAATTGTAAGGAATGACGCGATCATGGCCAGCGTACGAAACGGAAAGAGTTGTTCGTCGGCCTCCTCGTCGTAAAATGGATATTTAATAAACAGTGGAAGACTGATTGCCTTCTCTCCTCCTCCGAAGCGAAGCACAATTCCCACCACATAACCCAAAAAGGATCCATAAGTATTGGTGCCTTTAAGGTAAACGACACAGCAGAGTTGCGGGAACAGGATGACATACACCAAATCACTGCAAAGCGCCCAGAGGGTGTAAATTGAATCCACTAATAGGGCCATGGCGGTGGCAGCTGCGCCAACTCCAAATATAGCAATGCGCATGACCCATACCACTTCCTTTTCAGACGCCTGGAAGAAAAGTTCGCGGTTCAGTTCATAATTACACGATGTACTAGAGCGGTTTTCAAATGAGTGTCGTAAAACCAAAACCAAAGTAATTACTTTGGCCAATCAAAAAGGAAGGAGACAATCCGGTAAACCAATCAAATCTCGAAGTAATTACACGTAGCCGACACGAAGCGCGGGAAAATGTGCACGTGCGAGCCACGATTGGTTTTGGTTTCACTTCTGATTGGTTGAAAAAGTGGCGCGGCAACTTTGAACCAATCACTGAGTGAAGTACAGAGAATAACCTGACAATGGGTATAGTGGGACCGAAACGTTTAGTTCGCAATATTTTGATGAATCATATGACATATGCACAAACAACCGGGATTTAGTGAGCCAATCAAAACCCGACAAACGCGATATCCAAGGTTGAAAATATAATAATTCATGCGGAACTTGTGGTTACGCGAACAAGAGAGTGCAGCTTGGTTTGACCTTAAATTGTTAATAGAAAATTAATTTCAAAAAAGGTGAATGGAGCAAGATTAGCAGATTACTTTTGCCATTGACCGTTGATAATCGAGTTGATGTAGTCATTTGTTTCCAGAAAAGCGACAAAAATCTTCACGCTTTGTGCGGAGAAAGAATTAGCGGTAACTGATCACACTGTTACTAGATTGCAAAGCCCTTGATTGGTCTTTGTGCGCAACCGTTAAAATGAAAAAAAGAAAAGGCATTTCTTGGCAAATCAAACTCATTTACATTTGAATGGTTTGGCACCGAGAATCACTTTGAAACAAAGGTAAACAGCAATGAGGAAATGGCCATATGCCCCAGTGGTCCGATTTCGAGAAGCCCCAATACTTGTGGTCAGTGAACACCGAGAATAACCACCTCTGGCTGAGGCTACTTCGTAAGCAGCAAGTCTACGAATTTTGGACTCTTCTGCACAGTCTCAGAAATTTCAAAAAGGAAATAGTTGCCAAAGGGTCTGCCAAAGGTTGAAATAATAGCATCCCTACGAGCCTGCGCGTAGTTTGAAAAAGGTCAGGGGTCGCTACTTCCGGAGCTGACCGAGGCAATCGAAGCTTCTGAGGAGGTGAACCAGCAGGCAAGTGCCTTGTATCTCGTACCTTCTGTCTGAAAATTAGTTTGTAAATATTTCGTGAAAACATTGAGGCGGCAGACAAAATACTGGAGTCAGCGGATGACATGACGGCTGCAGATACAGCACCGAGGCCCACAAATGATACTGCTGTTGGTGTAAGGTACTGAAGTACCATGGGAAGAACTAATGACTTTTCAAATGTCACGGTCTGGTTGGTAGCGTTTCCAGATGGCTTGAAGAAGTCTGTCCTTCTCCAGTCTGGTGAGAAAACAAGTGAATTTAGAGTTTTGAGCGGAATGGTCAGGGTTAAAACCCTCTGTCGTATTCGTCCTGTTAAGGTTTTTCAAAAAAACGTGTTACTAACGCCAAGGGTTTAATTGTAAAAAAAAAAAACTGCCGTTTAAGCCGTTTTTTTCAAGCTTGGTTATCAAAGTTGTTGGAGGAAATTTGCGTGTTGATGGTGTAAGATGTCAGCCGACTCTTTAGTAGCGATAGAGGCTCTCTTTCTTGTCCCCCATCCCAAAAGGGAACCTCCGCGGTGCATCTTTGTCCTCCCACCTTTTAATTTTGACGATCAGTGTTTTTTGTTTATTTGCTAGTCGATAAATCAACCTGAGTCAGTCAGGTACGTTTAGTAGGTCAAAAAAAGGCGGGTGGGTTGTGTGTCACTTACTATCCACATGTCAACTTCTGTGATCTAGCGGCATCGCGCAGAAGAATGGCAAAATCCAAAATCATTAGACTTTATAACACAACCTAATTTTTGCGGTTTCTCCTCATGTGAGTGAATTAATCAAGATGACTAGAGAGAGAGAAATCATATCAGCATATTTGTGATAGAGCGGTTTTCAATTGAGTGTCGAAAGTAATTAGCGAATTTCTTTGGTTTTGCATTACTTCACTCAATGATTGGTTCAAAGTTCTCGCGCCATTTTTTCAACCAATCAGAATTGAAACCAAAAGCAATCGTGGCTTGCGCGTGCACATTTTCCCGCGCTTCGTGTCGGCTACGTGTAATTTCTTCGAGTTTTGATTGGATTACTGGATTGTCACCGTCCTTTTTGATTGGCCAAAGTAATTACTTTGGTTTTGGTTCTACGACACTCATTTGAAAACCGCTCTAACTTGGAAACTTCATTCTCTATCCAGAAGAAACCAGTCCAATCTTGTTTCACCAGGTTCAGTTACCTGCCGAAGCTCCAATAGCCCCAATAAGGACTGCTGGGATGGCCATTATGACACAACCAAACGCTGCTGCCAAGGACAGTCCTTGCGCCTTTCGAGCTGTCTTACATGACAACACACGCTGGAAGTAAACTTGCCACGGAACACCGCCAAAAATCTAAACATAAAATCAAACAAACGGTCACAAAATTGAATGCTTTGATCTCTCCCACCTTTGGAGCCACGTTTTTCCCCTCCATTTTGAGAGCTAACACACAAAAGAAAACGTAATGTAAAATAGGCGATTTTCAGGTGACTACGAGTTTCGTTAATGCACATGTCAATAACTCGTGGACCCGAAAGTTTAAATTCCAATCAACTGTTCCTTTCTCACTGTCGTCAATAACCGCAGCGGAACATGTTTATAACACGCATCCAGCGTAGCGATTGGCTGATTTCGATTCTTTTGGCTGATTACTATTTTGAACAGTTCGCCTAATGTCGCTGTAAACAAGTTTGGTGACTGCAAAATGAGCGTTGGTTGAAAGTTGAACTTTAATGGAGTCGACAGTGGTTTGGACTTCTGGGCCGGGTTGTTCGAAAGCCGATTAACTTAATCCAGGATTAGCGTAAACTTTGTTTCACGTTTTCCACTTTTTGGTGAAAGTTTCTTTTGCTTATTTTTGTTTTTCAAGATTGACTTCCTCCGATGTAAAGTTTTGCCGAATATCAGCGTTGAACAGCATTTGGGAGTAGAGAAATAAACTCATTGGTTAATTTTTAATCTGGGATTAGCGTTAACCGGCTTTTGAACAACCGGGCCCTGAGGGTTAAGACTTGAGCTCATTCGAAATTGAGCCCTGAGTTTACTGGAGTGAGGAGTCCATTCAAGAAAAGCTTTTGTTCTCCATAAAATAGTTTTCAGGGTTGTCACCTACTAATAAGAGCGCAAAGTCCAGCCATACACCAACATACTTCGTGGACCACTCTCCAACCCATCGTTGACCAGAATTTTCCGCAATACTACTGACTGCTGAGTTTGTCAAGGCAAATGGAATGCTTATCCACTAACAGAAACATGATAAAGCAATAAAAGTAAAAGAATGATTACCAATCAATTGCTTCATGCTAGCTCACGGTTCATCACTGTGCAACATTTGTTCATCAACAAAAGGTTGTTTCATTTACCTTTTTCTCTAAAACCCTTGATCCTTTGGTCGCCAAAAATGGTACCAAGCAAGTTAACAACGCGAACTTCTTTTTTTTGATAGTTAAGCTGACGTATATGCCGTTGCCATGGCAACATGAAAAAATATAAACAGGCCTTTAAAATCGGTTTTGTTTATTTGAACAAAATCTGGACGTTGAATTTTCTTTATAATTTACCTGCAACAAGCTTGTAACGATGCTCACAAGTTAACCCTATTTTAATGATAATTTGACAGAGAGATCTTTAGTTATCCCTTGTTGTGAAGGGTCTCTGGAATATCTAGAATTTCCTCTGTTAAAGTTCGATTTTTTTTTTCAATACTCCAGTTACTTATTTCCTAAAGTATTTTCGTGCCAAATTTCGTTAAATTCTAACGAGTGCTTGTCGAGAAATAGGCGTATTTCCGAGAAAGCTATTCCGCAGTCAATCGAGGAACAATGATGGCACAGTCGGTTAGTGCGCGGCCTGGGTACAGGGAACCTGAGTTCGAATCCCGGATTTCGCATCCTTTTTTCAACTTCTTTCCTTTCAGTGTAGCTTAAGTAGCTTTAAATATCCTTAAAACGGAGCACTGATGGAGAGGGGGCAGTAAAGTGAGAGCACCGTCGACCTCAATCAGGTTTGTCAGTTGAATTACGTTTACGAGCCATCGACGTTAAAGTGGTACTATGATCAAAAAATCATTTCCTTTTTATCTTCAGATTTTGAAAGCGTGTCCGCTTAACACCTAACTGGCAAAATTTTGAGCTTTGAAAAAAATCCCAAGGCTGTTTATTTTGAGTGTAAGTTTTGGATTTCATGGTCCGCCATTACTCACGTTCAAAACTGGCCGATTGGACCTCGGAGGGTTGGATCTAGAGAAAATGACGTCATTTACTCACTAGCTTAAAATTTCAGCATGTAAACGCAATTTATTATATATGCAAAACACGGGTTGAAAAGTCTGAAAGCCCGAAACTCCCGTGCTGCATATTAATTAGGCCGCGTACACACGCATTGCATTCTTAAACTAGTGAGTGTTTGTCGTCATTTTCTCCTCGACCCAGCTCTCTCAAGATTTTAAAGTTAGTAATGGCGGACCAATAAATAAGAAAATTCCAGCTAAAATAAACAGGTGTCTTTTTAAAATGAGAACTTAAAACTTGGGTGAGTTAGTGTTTAGTTAGTATAGTTTTGAAATTCAAAGGAAAAACAATTTTTTTTTTGGTCGTAGTACCACTTTAAATGTGGTTGCTTTACTTTACTTCACTTTAATCGCAAATTTTTTAACTTACTACGCATGCGCTGCATTTAACTGGGTTTTTTTTTTTGATAACAAAGACACACATTTCTCATAAAAGACTAAAACCATCAAAACACTTTGTTCAATTATGAGGAAAAATAATACAGATAGCGGAAGCATTGAGCAAATAAAATGATTGCTGTATTGAAGCCACGTTTATTTTTTGCAATCCTCGCGCGCGCGCTGCATTGCGTTAGCAAGAGCGAAATCTTTGTTCGGCCACCTTGATTTTCATACGCTTCCCCGAGGACTTCATTATATAAAGGCTCATTAAATCTCGATTTCGATTTAGTAGTTTCATCTCTCCCAAAACGGACACTCCTATTTTGATTGACACCTTCAGTTATTAAACTGTCATGGGTTCCACATTCTGGTCAAACATCGTCTTTCTAAAACCCTTGAAAGGGTAATCTCATTCAATTTAAACCTTTACTTTGAAACTTGAAAGTCAAAACCTGGCGTTCGTATTAATGACAACCAAAAATCAAGGCTTAGATAAATCGTATTATATTACTAAAAACCGTGAGTTTTTTTGTCTCAGCTAAAGATGGAGGAGGTGAAAATTTGCAAAAGGTGGCCATCTTTCCTAAATTTAGACAAGGCATTCTCAAAAAACCTGCATATTAAAAAAATAATCGCTAGCTTCTTGGGTTTTCAAGAGTATTACTAGCTTGCACACAGACGAAACCTCTGATTAGGTCCAACTAGAGGTTACCGTTACGTCTGCGATTAAACACGTGAACTCAAGGTAACTCAATACTGTGTACTGTGCTAACTGAGTGCAACCGAAAAACTTTAAAATGTCCGCGACAGAGCACCTTTTAGTTTTATTAGCTTTCTCCAATGTTATTCCATCATCAAAAGAATGGCTCGCATCCAGAGTCCTTTTGAATCATAATTTCATAACATCTTTATCGCCATGCATATTGGTTTCGTCATCGTCCAAGCAAAAATTTGCAGGCACAAGTTTCATAAGATTGATGTCATGGTCATAGCTTTATTTGATTTTAACTAATAGAAGTCTGAAGAAGTCGCAAACACTTTAGTAATAGCTATTTGGTGTGTGTGTGGTGTTGAAAATCAGTCTACTGATTATCCTGTGATTGACCGTCGTCAATGAACACATGCTGACCATGAACTGGCTTAGACATGTACGCCGGTTTGCTTAAAAAAAATTCTCTTTATTATACAATGTCGAACAAAATAACCCTCAACTATACTGCTACTGATTGAAATAAATGCATATAATTGAACTGCTGGTTATAGACGAAATAGAGAAGTGATCCTTCTTGCACTTTTCTGGACAATTTCAGAAACTGTCTCTTACAGACACCTGAAGATTTCAGGCGGCTTCAACTGAGTGTTGTTAGTTGCATCGCAGAGGTCATGGGTTCGAATCCCGTGGAGCCACTTGTAATTTTCAGGTGTCTACTACAAGAGAAAATTACTTAATTATCCAGAGAGGTGCGAGGATCACTTTTCCATTTCGTTTATCCTGCTACTGTGTTTATACAAGAGAAAATGAGGGGACAGAGAGGGAGGCTCAGGGCGTTGACCGGGATATGTCATGTCCACGAAAGTTATTTTTAGACGAGCGGAAGTCTTTGTTCTAGCGGAAGTCTGTCTTCCGAGACGTCCGCATGCAGTCTTGCCTCGCACACAGGTTCTTAGTGAAAAGAGAAAATGGCGGCGCACGTGGAAGGCTGATTAGTATCTATTTTCTTTCAAACATCTGACCGAGGTTGGCCTGCATGCCGACGTCTCGGAAGACAGACTTCCGCTAGAACAAAGACTTCCGCTCGTCTAAAAATAACTTTCGTGGACATGACATATCCCAAGGGCTGGACCGGGAGCCTCCCTCTCTGTCCCCTCATTTTCTCTTGGTTTATAACAATAATGGCGACTAGATACTGCCTAGGACAAGCCAAGATAATTTCTTGTCAAAGCAGACCTCTCAACAGTAAAAGCACGCTGCCAGCTGCTGGATATGAGATAAGACTGAATCGATGAGGAGAAATTAAGTCCACACATCGAACATTTTAATCAAAGTCCACTTCAATCTCTTACATTTAAGAGTGCGATTTTAGAGACCTCGTGTAACTTGCCGGTGCAGAATTTTAATATCTGGATTTAAACCATATTGATGAAATCATTATTGTCTGGATCTGGATGAGCCTTTCGCATTCAAAATTGATTATACCAAAAATAATTTCCAAACCCACTTTATACCTTCAAGAAGTCATTTTTTATGTGTATTCATGGCCAAAGCCCTATGTGTGTTAGATGGCGTTTTCACTTTATCAAAAGTAACTCAATTTGGGAAAGATATATAGCTTTCGTGTACATCCTTTTAAGACCTTACGGTTTTCCGGTCAACTTACGTAATCAGCCGGTACAGCACTTAGTCGATTAATTGCGGATATTGCTAATTATGGATTTGTATCCTGCCCAGATCATTGTTTCTCTTATACGTTTTTGATATGCTCTTTTTTTATAGCGGAGCACGACATACATGAAAATCAGACGAATGGCTATTCGCAACTTCACATACGTATGAAGATCGAGTGAGATTGATAGATTGATTGTAACAGCATCGGATCAAAAGCACTTGATACATTCTTTACGGTTCGTGTGAAATCGGGTTTTGGGCGGATCTGCTGTTTCTTCAACATGAATTAAATAAACAAACATTTTACCACTTTACTTTCATGGTCATTAACACCGGCAGGAAATACCGCCATGGTATCCCATTGAAACAGACATGCAAATGCCACGCCTTTGTTTAGAAGATCCTCACTGATAGTAGTTAGTGCACTGACCAGCATCTTTAACGAAAATTTTGCGCGTAAACTGTGCATTTAAATAAATCCTTTTTTTTTTCACTAAACTGCACATTTGCTTATTCAACCTTTAGGAGGATGTTAATCTTTAATGTGGGTTAACAAAATACACATAAGAGAAAACTTATAGGGATAAATATTTCTCGTACCTCTCAAGTGGGTCCTTTCACAATGGCAGCGGTCGAAACAAAAGTGAAACAATTATGTTTCAATGTTAGTTGTTTACAGCTGAACGTATTGGTCACTGGACTTTGTTTTGCAGTTCAAATTGGACTTTGAGTTTAAAATTGGAAATTGCAATGGGTAGTGTGGGTACATTTAGGATGCAGCCCCCTGTCCCCCCCTCCCTCCACCAAAAAAAAAAAAAACTCCAGGGACCTTCTTGTGATGAGTTAGCACTTGAAGAAACACTTGAAGGAAACAAGGGCTCGTTCTTTTGTTACGATTCCGGAATATGAACACACGGAATAGACGGTATTCGTGTTCTTTTGGGACCTATTCTGTTTTCGGAATGAAGGGAATACTGTTCCGTTCATTCTGCTCCCGATAGCAGAATGAACGGAATGACTGGAATACGGTTCACTCGGAATGGGCAGAATATGCGTTCTTTTGG
>NC_090870.1:49364521-49369521 GCF_036669935.1 Montipora foliosa
CGTACGAAACGGAAAGAGTTGTTCGTCGGCCTCCTCGTCGTAAAATGGATATTTAATAAACAATGGAAGACTGATTGCCTTCTCTCCTCCTCCGAAGCGAAGCACAATTCCCACCACATAACCCAAAAAGGATCCATAAGTATTGGTGCCTTTAAGGTAAACGACACAGCAGAGTTGCGGGAACAGGATGACATACACCAAATCACTGCAAAGCGCCCAGAGGGTGTAAATTGAATCCACTAATAGAGCCATGGCGGTGGCAGCTGCGCCAACTCCAAATATAGCAATGCGCATGACCCATACCACTTCCTTTTCAGACGCCTGGAAGAAAAGTTTGCGGTTCAGTTCATAATTACACGATGTACTAGAGCGGTTTTCAAATGAGTGTCGTAAAACCAAAACCAAAGTAATTACTTTGGCCAATCAAAAAGGAAGGAGACAATCCGGTAAACCAATCAAATCTCGAAGTAATTACACGTAGCCGACACGAAGCGCGGGAAAATGTGCACGCGCGAGCCACGATTGGTTTTGGTTTCACTTCTGATTGGTTGAAGTAGTTGCGCGGGAACTTTGAACCAATCACTGAGTGAAGTAATGCAAAACCAAAGTAATTCGCTGATTACTTTCGACACTCAATTGAAAACCGCTCTACAGAGAATAACCTGACAATGGGTACAGTGGGACCGAAACGTTTAGTTCACAATATTTTGATGAATCATATGACATATGCACAAACAACCGGGATTTAGTGAGCCAATCAAAACCCGACAAACGCGATATCCAGGGTTGAAAATATAATAATTCATGCGGAACTTGTGGTCACGGGAACAAGAGAGTGCAGCTTGGTTTGACCTTAAATTGTTAATAGAAAATTAATTTCAAAAAAGGTGAATGGAGAAAGATTAGCAGATTACTTTTGCCATTTACCGTTGATAATCGAGTTGATGTAGTTAGTGGTCGTTTGTTTCCAGGAAAGCGACAAAAATCTTCACGCTTTGTGCGGAAAAAGAATTAGCGGTAACCCAGATCAGACTCTGTTGCTGGATTGCAAAGTCCTTGATTGGTCTTTGTGCGCAACCGTTAAAATGAAAAAAAAAATAAATAGGCATTTCTTGGCAAATCAAACTCATTTACATTTGAATGGTTTGGCACGGAGAATCACTTTGAAACAAAGGTAAACAGCAATGAGGAAATGGCTCTATGCCTCAGTTGTCCGATTTCGAGAAGCCCCAATACTTGTGGTCAGTGAACACCGAGAATAACCACCCCTGGCTGAGGCTACTTCGTAAGTAGCAAGTCTACGAATTTTGGACTCTTCTGCGCAGTCTCAGAAATTTCAAAAAGGAAATAGTTGCCAAAAGTTAAAATAATAGGATCCCTACGAGCCTGCGCGTAGTTTGAAAAAGGTCAGGGGTCGCTACTTCCGGAGCTGACCGAGGCAATCAAAGCTTCTGAGGAGGTGAACCAGCAGGCAAGTGCCTTGTATCTCGTACCTTTTGTCTGAAAATTAGTTTGTAAATATTTCGTGAAAACATTGAGGCGGCAGACAAAATACTGGAGTCAGCGGATGACATGACGACTGCAGATACAGCACCGAGGCCCACAAATGATACTGCTGTTGGTATAAGGTACTGAAGCACCATGGGAAGAACTAATGACTTTTCAAATGTCACGGTCTGGTTGGTAGCGTTTCCAGATGGCTTGAAGAAGTCTGTCCTTCTCCAGTCTGGTGAGAAAACAAGTGAATTTGGAGTTTTGAGCGGAATGGTCAGGGTTAAAACCCTCTGTTATATTTGTCCTGTTAAGCTTTTTCAAAAAAACGTGTTACTAACGCCAAGGGTTTAATTGTAAAAAAAAAAAAACTGCCGTTTAAGCCGTTTTTTTCAAGCTTGGTTATCAAAGTTGTTGGAGGAAATTTGCGTGTTGATGGTGTAAGATATCAGTCGACCAAAAGGGAAGCCCCGCGGTGCATCTTTGTCCTCCCATCTTTTAATTTTGACGATCAGTGTTTTTTTGTTTATTTGCTAGTCGATAAATCAACCTGAGTCAGTCAGGTACGTTTAGTAGGTCAAAAAAAGGCGGGTGGGTTGTGTATCACTTACTATCCACATGTCAACTTCTGTGATCAAGCGGCATTGCGCAGAAGAATGGCAAAATCCAAAATCATTAGACTTTATAACACAACCTAATTTTTGCGGTTTCTCCTCATGTGAGTGAATTAATCAAGATGACTAGAGAGAGCGAGAAATCATATCAGCATATTTGTGATAGAGCGGTTTTCAATTGAGTGTCGAAAGTAATTAGCGAATTTCTTTGGTTTTGCATTACTTCACTCAATGATTGGTTCAAAGTTCTCGCGCCATTTTTTCAACCAATCAGAAGTGAAACCATAAGCAATCGTGGCTTGCGCGTGCACATTTTCCTGCGCTTTGTGTCGGCTACGTGTAATTTTTTCGAGTTTTGATTGGATTATTGGATTGTCACCGTTCTTTTTGATTGACCAAAGTAATTACTTTGGTTTTGGTTCTACGACACTCATTTGAAAACCGCTCTAACTTGGAAACTGCATTCTCTATCCAGCAGAAGCCAGTCCAATCTTGTTTCCCCAGGTTCAGGTACCTGCCGAAGCTCCAATAGCCCCAATAACGACTGCTGGGATGGCCATTATGACACAACCAAACCCTGCTCCCAAGGACAGTCCTTGCGCCTTTCGAGCTGTCTTACATGACAACACACGCTGGAAGTAAACTTGCCACGGAACACCGCCAAAAATCTAAACATGAAATCAAACAAACGGTCACAAAATTGAATGCTTTGATCTCCCCCACCTTTGGAGCCAAGTTTTTTCCCCTCCATTTTGAGAGCTAACACACAAAAGAAAACGTAATGTAAAATAGGCGATTTTCAGGTGACTACGAGTTTCGTTAATGCACATGTCAATAGCTTGTGGACCCGAAAGTTTAAATTCCAATCAATTGTTCCTTTCTCACTGCCGTCAATAACCGCAACGGAACATGTTTATAACAGGCATCCAGCGTAGCGATTGGCTGATTTCGATTCTTTTGGCTGATTACTATTTTGAACAGTCCGTCCAATGTCGCTGTAAACAAGTTTGGTGACTGCAAAATGAGCGTTGGTTGAAAGTTGAACTTTAATGGAGTCCTCAATGGTTTGGACTTCCGAGGGTTAAGACTTGAGCTCATTCAAAATTGAGGCCTGAGTTAACTGGAGTGAGGAGTGCATTCAGGATAACCTTTTGTTTTCAGGGTTGTCACTTACTAATAAGAGCGCGAAGTCCAGCCATACACCAACATACTTCGTGGACCACTCTCCAACCCATCGTTGACCAGAATTTTCCGCAATACTACTGACTGCTGAGTTTGTCAAGGCAAATGGAATGCTTATCCACTAACAGAAACATGATAAAGCAATAAAAGTAAAGGAATGATTACCAATCAATTGCTTCATGCTAGCTCCCGGTTCATCACTGTGCAACATTTGTTCATCAACAAAAGTGTGTGTTTCATTTACCTTTTTCTATAAAACCGTTGATCCTTTGGTCCCCAAAAATGGTACCAAGCAAGTTAACAACGCGAACTTCGGTTTTTTTATAGTTAAGCTGACGTATATGCCGTTGCCATGGCAACATGAAAAAATATCAACAGGCCTTTAAAATCGGTTTTGTTTATTTGAACAAAATCTGGTCGTTAAATTTTCTTTATAATTTGCATGCAACAAGCTTGTAACGATGCTCACAAGTTAACACTATTACTATGATAATTTGACAGAGAGATCTTTAGTTATCCCTTGTTGTGAAGGTTCTCTGGAATATCTAGAATTTCCTCTGTTAAAGTTCGATTTTTTTTTCAATACACCAGTTACTTATTTCCTAAAGTATTTTCGTGCCAAATTTCGTTAAATTCTAACGAGTGCTTGTCGAGAAATAGGCGTATTTCCCAGAAAGCTACTCCGCAGTCAATCGAGGAACAAAAATGGCACAGTCGGTTAGTGCGCGGCCTTGGTGCAGGGAACCTGAGTTCGAATCCCGGATTTCGCATCCTTTTTTCAACTTCTTTCCTTTCAGTGTAGCTTAAGTAGCTTTAAATACCCTTAAAACGGAGCACTGATGGAGAGGAGGAAGTAAAATGAGCGCACCGTCGACCTCAGTCAGGTTTGTCAGTTGAATTACGTTTACGAGTTATCGACGTTAAATATAGTTGCTTTACTTTACTTCACTTTAATCGCAATTTTTTAACTTACTACGCATGCGCTGCATTTGGCTGGGTTCTTTTTCGACAACAAAGAAGAATCTGCGAATTGCGGAGTTCTTTGCATCGTTACCTTTTCTACCATACATTTCTCATAAAAGACTAAACCATCAAAACACTTTGTTCAATTATGAGGAAAAATAGTACAGATAGCGGAAGCATTGAGCAAATAAAATGATTGCTGTATTGAAGCCATGTTTATTTTTTTGCAATCCTCGTGCGCGCGCTGCATTTCGTTAGCAAGAGAGAAAAAAATGTTCGGCCACCTTGATTTTCATACGCTTCCCCGAGGACTTCATTATATAAAGGCTCATTAAATTTCGATTTAGTAGTTTAATCTCTCCCGAAACTGACACTCCTATTTTGATTGACACCTTCAGTTATTAAACTGTCATGGTCAAAAACCGTCTTTCTAAAACCCTTGAAAGGGTAATCTCATTCAATTTAAACCTTTACTTTGAAACTTGAAACTCAGAAAACCTGGTGTTTGTATTAATGACAACCAAAAATTAAGAATTAGATAAATCGTATTATATTACTAAAAACCGTGAGTTTTTTTTTTGTCTCAGCTAAAGATGGAGGGGATAAAAATTTGAAAAAGGTGGCCATCTTTCTTAAATTTAGACAAGGCATTCTCGAAAAACCTGCATATTAAAAAAATAATCGATAGCTTCTGTTATCCTCATCTAGGGTTTTCAAGAGTATTACTAGCTTGCACCACAGACGAAACCT
>NC_090870.1:49374521-49379521 GCF_036669935.1 Montipora foliosa
TAACGGTTTCATTCCTGAGGGACTGCCACACCTTTGTCATATTAAAAGGCTTGGAATAGTCGAGAAGTGATCGCAATAACGTGAATTTATGTTTTTACATGACGTTCTCGTTGCCGTTCCCGTCGTCGTTGCTAAAGCTCCCTAATAATTCCCAGGTCACTTTGCCAAAAATATTCCGTTTTCATAATTTGCGTTCTTTTGAGAATTGAGATTCCGTATATTCTGTAATTCCTAATCCCAGAATGAGAATCAGGATACTCCCAAAAAAATGCACCCCAAGTTAACAACATTTATTAAAAGAGACACATCGTTTGGCCAATAACTGTACGTTACAGCAAAGCAAAATTAAATGGGCAACAATAAAATCGTTACTTTACCAAATGCAAAGCATTTCTTTCCTATAACGTTCACTTCAGAGAGATTGACGTTTTCATATCATTCAATGTCAGACTCCGCCGAGAATTTTAGAGAATAGGCCATTTCCTATTTCATGTCTGCCTCCTCTTCAAAGCTCTTTTAAGGGCAAAGTTTTTCTTACAAAAATTAGCTTTCACTCATATGTTATAAAGTTAAAACTAATTTCCATCACAAAAACTTTGCACTTAGACTCGCTTTGAAGAGGAAGCAGACAAAAAAAAAAAAAATGAACTCGTTTATAAATGGCCTATTACGAGGTTCGACTCCACAGAAGTTAACTGCACAAAAAAACGCTATGTAGAAACAAAGACACTTCATGCAATTCACCAAGAACTACAAAGAGAAAGAGTGCCTCGGTTTTCACTAAAAGCAGCCTGTTTATATGTAACAGCAAAATTTTCACTGTCTGAAGATAGTATCTGTTTTCTTTACCTTCAAAGTATATCCAACACCGTTAAATACTCCCACTTATTCCTGTCCTGTACACTACAATTGTACGTTCTGTTTTCCATTTCAGATCACGAGATATTCTGAAGGGAATTTTCCTCTTGTTTTTTCATAAGTTAGTCGTACATAAGCACGTGCATACGACGATTTTTGAAGGAAACTGTTCCCTAGAGTAACATCAAGTGGTCTAAAATGTGAAAACAAAACGTACAAGCCAAAGAGGTCAATTCTGTTTAGACATCGTCTGCTTTAATGGAATCTCGTGGATATCGTAGGATATTTGCCAGAATAAAGCGTTACTAAAAATTAACTGTCAGCTGAAGGTTAGAGTCCATTCTTGCTGTTGCATGCCGCGAGTTGTTCAAACTATCATTGCATGTCATCGTACGTACGTAAGGGCGTAGAAACTTTCAGTGTCAAAGTGGGTCTTCTAAATTGTGAGCGTTTTATAAATTATGGCTTCTCGGAATTTTTCAGAATCGTTTGGGTTTACGTATTCGGGCCTATGCCACTTATATAACATAGAGACAGAGGGAATTTTTCATTAACTTTGGTAATTGCCCCAGACAAAATTAATTTCATTATTTTGTTAAGTAAATTGTTTTTTTGCCGGGTGGTTTCATTGCTTTGACTTTAATTTTTCGTACGATTTGTACAAAAATAAATAAAAATTCATTCAGCTGATTCGTGCGTTTTACAGTTCATTTCCTGAACATGTTGAAATGGCTTCCTACGAAATTGCGCAACTGCGCACGTTTTTAACCCTCTTGATCATGATAAAATAAAATTTTGCCTTTTATATTAAAAACAAGTAATCCGGCAAGTTTCCTCGTAAAATTAAATATTAATATCACTTGTATTTTCAGAAGTTGCAGAAATTGCCCTCCTAGCTGCGCGACTCGGCCAATTTCTGCAACTTCAGAAAATACGAGTGATATTAATTCCTAATTTTACTCAGCCCCATGCGATTAGCTATACTAATTCTGAAGAATAAATGAAGCGAACTGGGGTGAAAGGAAGGTTAGAAGTAACAAAGAAAACAACATTATTGGGAACAGCAAGGATACTGAACAAGACAACTATAAGGGCGTATGCACAAACAGTTAACACAAAGTGTTAAGTTACAGTGAAGTACAACTACGGGTAAACTTTGGAAAACGGCGAGAGATTACCAGAAAGATAAATCTGTAATTTAACTAGAAGTTATTTATTGTAAAAACAGTTGTTAACCCTTTAAGACCGACCGGGAGCTAACAGACGATTTGACTTCTAAGATAGCTAGAGTTAAACAAACTCTTCAGAATGGACACAGTTACCTTGAGTGAGTTCGTGTTTACTATCTTGCCTCCACAAATAATAATTATTTTTGTGTTCGTCCATTCAAAATTTTTGCTTGTCATATCTGATGAAAATGTTACTGTTGCTACTGTTATAGCATTTCATTTTGCACAATCAGTAAATCCCGAATAGTACATATGGGTTATTGACCAAGCGTGAGGTCAAGATGGCTGGATATTGGCCAAGGTCTTTTTTTGCGTGTTTATGGACCGAGACTTCGTACCAAAAAAATGATCTTTGATCTTGCGGGACCAAGCGAGAAATCCCAAGCGGGCAGTTGCGCTCCATCTTGCCCGCTCGGGTAGCCAATCATAGCGCGGGTTTTTTGTTCATCTTGCCCGCTCACGGAGCTAGTAATATAATAAATCCGTGTATACGCCCCCAGGCGTATTGTTCTAAATTTAAATGATTGCAAAATCACTACCATTCGCGGTCTGAAACTTCTATCTAACCCTGTTCCATCAAATTAATGCCTCATCCACTCCGAGAATGATCTTGAACAGCAAATTTTTGCTTCTTTTGCCACAAACTGTAAAATACAGCGGCCGTCTTGAAATTACGCAAAATACTGTAAATACACCGTAAACATTACTCAAATAATTTATTTGTTTTCGTAGCGCACGGCCAAGGTGTGCGCTCCTCATGCGGGAAACCCCGACATGGAACCTCGCGCAGGGACAAATATTATCCGTTCTCCGTCCCAGATGTGAGGTTTCATACTTTGTGAATCATGGCGGGAGGAAAGGATTCCATCTCGCCAGCATGCTTGTTTTGAAAATAGAGCAGTTTGAATTTCTGAGAAACATGTCACGTACACAAAAATATCGATTCGCCTTGTGTTTTCGAGTTCTGAATAACCAATATGTATAAGAGAAGTGTCTATGTGAGTGTTTTCAAGTTAAGTATAAACCAAAGGAAACTCTAGATGTTTCCCATACTAAACACGATCATTTGAAGAGGTACCCTTTGCCGAATAACTCTAGTTTGGAATATCGCAAAGCCCTAAAACTTTGACAGGCTGTTTATTTTTTACGCTTCTACAATATCTCAATTTCTTGACTTAATTTATTGAATGGCAAGCGATTTTATTTTTTGTTACTTTGCGTGATACTTGCGTGACGTGAAAACCAAGAATATTCTTTCAATGTTGCTCGTATTTCGCTCGTATTCAGTGTCCTGAGAAAGTAATTTTTGCCGATTTCGGTGCACATTTGTTGAAATGAACTGTGAGCATAGCTCATCACCCTCGCGGCTTGCATTTTGTGTCTTGATGAGAACAGAAATGCATTAGTTACAGGAAAGACAACTTGAAACGTCAGACAACGTAAAAACTCTAACCCCTCGAAGAAAATAGTGAGCAGTTCTCTTAAGGGCGGTATCCACTACGTTCTGCGCATCTCGAGATCTCGGGTTTCCTATGGGTGGAGATGGGTGGTGCTTACTAATACAGGGATATTTTTACGTGGTTCAAAATCATGAGAAAGCAGAACTTAGCAAGTGCTCTCGGTATCCAAAACGAAAACTGGGAGGTAACCATGCATTTTTCACAGGACAACTAAGCTTTCATTTGGAAAAGAACGCCATACATTGCTTTGTATTTTAAAACTTTTCACAAATATTGTTGATTAATTAACTATCTTTGAAAAATGCGTGGTTACCACCAGTTATCTTTTTGGATTTGAATAACACTTGTTAAGATCTGCTTTTCCCGCATATTCATAAACCGCGCAAAAATACCTTTGAATTAGTTAGCACCGTCCTAAAGGTGCATCGGTGGACATGGAACTCACCCCGGCACCCTAGACTGCATCTATTAAGGAGCACAGCAATGACAATTCCGCAAAACAATGAGATGAAATTCGCGCTGATCGTGCGGCATGCATTATAATACATTTCCTTATCTGCGAAACAAAATTGTGAAGTTATTTTATCGGCGGTTTTGACGTCAACGTGTGATACAACAGTGAATATTTCATTCCCTATCTTCTTGCGTACAAATTTTGATTAGTAACAGCATAACTTACCCATTCAGTCGTTGAGTATTTCGACAAGCTAATTTTTGTAGTCAGACAAGTTCCGCGTGTTCCCCGTCATTCACTTCTGGCGGGTGCGTGTTTTGTAAAGTTGACAAGTTTACTCAAGGTCATGTTTTGGCCTTGGCAATTTTGTGGGTGTTTTTGTGTAATAGTCCACCTGCCTTCCTCTGTCGGAATGATTTTGATTGGTTGTCTCGTGGGTCTCAAGTCCAAGGTTCCCTTACACCTCAAAACATTTTGCTTTACAAAAAAGCTTTTTCTTTGCTTATCTTCTCTGTTGACAATGCTTGCCGTGGGGTAGTGTTTGTGCTTTATTTATACCAAGTACGTGTTTCCACTGATATGCAGAATAGAGTAAGGGTAAAGAACAGTTAAGCTGGGTAGAGTAAATTTGCAATTTAAGTGAACAGACAAGAGTCGCGGAACTTTCTAGGAGATGCTAGACCTCAACACAGTACAGCGTGAAGTGAACGAGAGCGAATAATACTGTCAGTAGCGCAAAGTTATATTTTGAGGGGCCGTTTTCGTTGACTTTGTCCTAATCGTTCCATAATTTTCTATTGTATATGCTAAGCACAATTATTCCAACAGAAGATTTTGCAACATGGGAGAAGTATCCTGGGACTGGACTGGACCTGGGACTTGTGCTGACAGTTTTTCAATAAAGATAAAGATGATTCACCGTTGCATCTCGGAGAGCAGTGTGGTGTTATGTATGACCATTGAGGTCTGTATGGTGCAATTTGTAGCTGACTTAGGTTG
>NC_090870.1:49389521-49399521 GCF_036669935.1 Montipora foliosa
CACCCGCTGGCCAAAAAGCCCGAGGACTCTGGGTACGAGATTGAAACAAAGGTAAACAGCAATGGAGAAATAGCTCTATGGCCCAGTGGTCCGATTTCTTGAAGCCCCAATACTTGTGGTCAGTGAACACCGAGAGTAACCACCCCTGGCTGAGGCTACTTCGTAAGCAGCAAGTCTACGAATTTTGGACTCTTCTGCGCAGTCTCAGAAATTTCAAAAAGGAAATAGTTGCCAAAGGTTGAAATAATAGCATCCCTACGAGCCTGCGCGTAGTTTGAAAAAGGTCAGGGGTCGCTACTTCCGGAGCTGACCGAAGCAATCGAAGCTTCTGAGGAGGTGAACCAGCAGGCAAGTGCCTTGTATCTCGTACCTTCTGTCTGAAAATTAGTTTGTAAATATTTCGTGAAAACATTGAGGCTGCAGACAAAATACTGGAGTCAGCGGATGACATGACGGCTGCAGATACAGCGCCGAGGCCCACAAATGACACTGCTGTTGGTGTTAGGTACTGCAGCACCATGGGAAGAACTAATGACTTTTCAAATGTCACGGTCTGGTTGGTAGCGTTTCCAGATGGCTTGAAGAAGTCTGTCCTTCTCCAGTCTGGTGAGAAAACAAGTGAATTTGGAGTTTTGAGCGGAATGGTCAGGGTTAAAACCCTCTGTCGTATTCGTCCTGTTAAGGTTTCTCAAAAAAACGTGTTACTAACGCCACGGGTTTTATTGTAAAAAAAAACCCTGCCGTTTAAGCCGTTTTTTTCAAGCTTGGTTATGAAAGTTGTTGGAGGAAATTTGCGTGTTGATGGTGTAAGATGTCAGCCGACTCCTTAGTAGCGATAGAGGCTCTCTTTCTTGTCCCCCATCCCAAAAGGGAACCTCCGCGGTGCATCTTTGTCCTCCCACCTTTTAATTTTGACGATCAGTGTTTTTTGTTTATTTGCTAGTCGATAAATCAACCTGAGTCAGTCAGGTACGTTTAGTAGGTCAAAAAAAGGCGGGTGGGTTGTGTGTCAATTACTATCCACATGTCAACTTCTGTGATCTAGCGGCATCGCGCAGAAGAATGGCAAAATCCAAAATCATTAGACTTTATAACACAACCTAATTTTTGCGGTTTCTCCTCATGTGAGTGAATTAATCAAGATGACTAGAGAGAGAGAAATCATATCAGCATATTTGTGATAGAGCGGTTTTCAATTGAGTGTCGAAAGTAATTAGCGAATTGCTTTGGTTTTGCATTACTTCACTCAGTGATTGCTTCAAAGTTCTCGCGCCATTTTTTCAACCAATCAGAATTGAAACCAAAAGCAATCGTGGCTTGCGCGTGCACATTTTCCCGGGCTTCGTGTCGGCTACGTGTAATTTCTTCGAGTTTTGATTGGATTACTAGATTGTCACCGTCCTTTTTGATTGGCCAAAGTAATTACTTTGGTTTTGGTTCTACGACACTCATTTGAAAACCGCTCTAACTTGGAAACTTCATTCTCCATCCAGAAGAAGCCAGTCCAATCTTGTTTCACCAGGTTCAGTTACCTGCCGAAGCTCCAATAGCCCCAATAAGGACTGCTGGGATGGCCATTATGACACAACCAAACGCTGCTGCCAAGGACAGTCCTTGCGCCTTTCGAGCTGTCTTACATGACAACACACGCTGGAAGTAAACTTGCCACGGAACACCGCCAAAAATCTAAACATAAAATCAAACAAACGGTCACAAAATTGAATGCTTTGATCTCTCCCACCTTTGGAGCCAAGTTTTTCCCCTCCATTTTGAGAGCTAACACACAAAAGAAAACGTAATGTAAAATAGGCGATTTTCAGGTGACTACGAGTTTCGTTAATGCACATGTCAATAACTCGTGGACCCGAAAGTTTAAATTCCAATCAACTGTTCCTTTCTCACTGTCGTCAATAACCGCAGCGGAACATGTTTATAACACGCATCCAGCGTAGTGATTGGCTGATTTCGATTCTTTTGGCTGATTACTATTTTGAACAGTCCGCCTAATGTCGCTGTAAACAAGTTTGGTGACTGCAAAATGAGCGTTTGTTGAAAGTTGAACTTTAATGAAGTCGACAGTGGTTTGGACTTCTGAGGGTTAAGACTTGAGCTCATTCGAAATTGAGCCCTGAGTTTACTGGAGTGAGGAGTGCATTCAAGAAAAGTTTTTGTTCTCCATAAAATAGTTTTCAGGGTTCTCACCTACTAATTAGAGCGCAAAGTCCAGCCATACACCAACATACTTCGTGGACCACTCTCCAACCCATCGTTGACCAGAATTTTCGGCAATACTACTGACTGCTGAGTTTGTCAAGGCAAATGGAATGCTTATACACTAACAGAAACATGATAAAGCAATAAAAGTAAAAGAATGATTACCAATCAATTGCTTCATGCTAGCTCACGGTTCATCACTGTGCAACATTTGTTCATCAACAAAAGGTTGTTTCATTTACCTTTTTCTCTAAAACCCTTGATCCTTTGGTCGCCAAAAATGGTACCAAGCAAGTTAACAACGCGAACTTCTTTTTTTTGATAGTTAAGCTGACGTACATGCCGTTGCCATGGCAACATGAAAAAATATAAACAGTTATCCCTTGTTGTGAAGGTTCTCTGAAATATCTAGAATTTCCTCTGTTAAAGTTCGATTTTTTTTTCAATACTCCAGTTACTTACTTCCTAAAGTATTTTCGTGCCAAATTTCGTTAAATTCTAACGAGTGCTTGTCGAGAAATAGGCGTATTTCCGAGAAAGCTATTCCGCAGTCAATCGAGGAACAATGATGGCACAGTCGGTTAGTGCGCGGCCTGGGTACAGGGAACCTGAGTTCGAATCCCGGATTTCGCATCCTTTTTTCAACTTCTTTCCTTTCAGTGTAGCTTAAGTAGCTTTAAATATCCTTAAAACGGAGCACTGATGGAGAGGGGGCAGTAAAGTGAGAGCACCGTCGACCTCAATCAGGTTTGTCAGTTGAATTACGTTTACGAGCCATCGACGTTAAAGTGGTACTATGATCAAAAAAATCATTTCCTTTTTTTCTTCAGATTTTGAAAGCGTGTTCGCTTAACACCTAACTGGCAAAATTTTGAGCTTTGAAAAAAATCCAAAAAATCCATTACTCACCTTCAAAACTGGCCGATTGGACCTCGGAGGGTTGGATCTAGAGAAAATGACGTCATTTACTCACTAGCTTAAAGTTTCAGCATGTAAACGCAATTTATTATATATGCAAAACACGGGTTGAAAAGTCTGAAAGCCCGAAACTCCCGTGCTGCATATTAATTAGGCCGCGTACACACGCATTGCATTCTTAAACTAGTGAGTGTTTGACGTCATTTTCTCCTCGACCCAGCTCTCTCAAGATTTTAAAGTTAGTAATGGCGGACCAATAAATAAGAAAATTCCAACTAAAATAAACAGGTGTCTTTTTAAAATGAGAACTTAAAACTTGGGTGAGTTAGTGTTTAGTTAGTATAGTTTTGAAATCCAAAGGAAAAACAATTTTTTTTGGGGGTCGTAGTACCACTTTAAATGTGGTTGCTTTACTTTACTTCACTTTAATCGCAAATTTTTTAACTTACTACGCATGCGCTGCATTTTACTGGGTTTTTTTTTTGATAACAAAGACACGCATTTCTCATAAAAGACTAAAACCATCAAAACACTTTGTTCAATTATGAGGAAAAATAATACAGATAGCGGAAGCATTGAGCAAATAAAATGATTGCTGTATTGAAGCCATGTTTATTTTTTGCAATCCTCGCGCGCGCGCTGCATTGCGTTAGCAAGAGCGAAATCTTTGTTCGGCCACCTTGATTTTCATACGCTTCCCCGAGGACTTCATTATATAAAGGCTCATTAAATCTCGATTTCGATTTAGTAGTTTCATCTCTCCCAAAACGGACACTCCTATTTTGATTGACACCTTCAGTTATTAAACTGTCATGGGTTCCACATTCTGGTCAAACATAGTCTTTCTAAAACCCTTGAAAGGGTAATCTGATTCAATTTAAACCTTTACTTTGAAACTTGAAAGTCAAAACCTGGCGTTCGTATTAATGACAACCAAAAATCAAGGCTTAGATAAATCGTATTATATTACTAAAAACCGTGAGTTTTTTTGTCTCAGCTAAAGATGGAGGAGGTGAAAATTTGCAAAAGGTGGCCATCTTTCCTAAATTTAGACAAGGCATTCTCAAAAAACCTGCATATTAAAAAAATAATCGCTAGCTTCTTGGGTTTTCAAGAGTATTACTAGCTTGCACACAGACGAAACCTCTGATTAGGTCCAACTAGAGGTTACCGTTACGTCTGCGATTAAACACGTGAACTCAAGGTAACTCAATACAGTGCTAACTGAGTGCAACCGAAAAACTTTAAAATGTCCGCGACAGAGCACCTTTTAGTTTTATTAGCTTTCTCCAATGTTATTCCATCATCAAAAGAATGGCTCGCATCCAGAGTCCTTTTGAATCATAATTTCATAACATCTTTATCGCCATGCATATTGGTTTCGTTATCGTCCAAGCAAAAATTTGCAGGCACAAGTTTCATAAGATTGATGTCATGGTCATAGCTTTATTTGATTTTAACTAATAGAAGTCTGAAGAAGTCGCAAACACTTTAGTAATAGCTATTTGGTGTGTGTGTGGTGTTGAAAATCAGTCTACTGATTATCCTGTGATTGACCGTCGTCAATGAACACATGCTGACCATGAACTGGCTTAGACATGTACGCCGGTTTGCTTAAAAAAAATTCTCTTTATTATACAATGTCGAACAAAATAACCCTCAACTATACTGCTACTGATTGAAATAAATGCATATAATTGAACTGCTGGTTATAGACGAAATATAGAAGTGATCCTTCTTGCACTTTTCTGGACAATTTCAGAAACTGTCTCTTACAGACACCTGAAGATTTCAGGCGGCTTCAACTGAGTGTTGTTAGTTGCATCGCAGAGGTCATGGGTTCGAATCCCGTGGAGCCACTTGTAATTTTCAGGTGTCTACTACAAGAGAAAATTACTTAATTATCCAGAGAGGTGCGAGGATCACTTTTCCATTTCGTTTATCCTGCTACTGTGTTTATACAAGAGAAAATGAGGGGACAGAGAGGGAGGCTCAGGGCGTTGACCGGGATATGTCATGTCCACGAAAGTTATTTTTAGACGAGCGGAAGTCTTTGTTCTAGCGGAAGTCTGTCTTCCGAGACGTCCGCATGCAGTCTTGCCTCGCACACAGGTTCTTAGTGAAAAGAGAAAATGGCGGCGCACGTGGAAGGCTGATTAGTATCTATTTTCTTTCAAACATCTGACCGAGGTTGGCCTGCATGCCGACGTCTCGGAAGACAGACTTCCGCTAGAACAAAGACTTCCGCTCGTCTAAAAATAACTTTCGTGGACATGACATATCCCAAGGGCTGGACCGGGAGCCTCCCTCTCTGTCCCCTCATTTTCTCTTGGTTTATAACAATAATGGCGACTAGATACTGCCTAGGACAAGCCAAGATAATTTCTTGTCAAAGCAGACCTCTCAACAGTAAAAGCACGCTGCCAGCTGCTGGATATGAGATAAGACTGAATCGATGAGGAGAAATTAAGTCCACACATCGAACATTTTAATCAAAGTCCACTTCAATCTCTTACATTTAAGAGTGCGATTTTAGAGACCTCGTGTAACTTGCCGGTGCAGAATTTTAATATCTGGATTTAAACCATATTGATGAAATCATTATTGTCTGGATCTGGATGAGCCTTTCGCATTCAAAATTGATTATACCAAAAATAATTTCCAAACCCACTTTATACCTTCAAGAAGTCATTTTTTATGTGTATTCATGGCCAAAGCCCTATGTGTGTTAGATGGCGTTTTCACTTTATCAAAAGTAACTCAATTTGGGAAAGATATATAGCTTTCGTGTACATCCTTTTAAGACCTTACGCTTTTCCGGTCAACTTACGTAATCAGCCGGTACAGCACTTAGTCGATTAATTGCGGATATTGCTAATTATGGATTTGTATCCTGCCCAGATCATTGTTTTTCTTATACGTTTTTGATATGCTCTTTTTTTATAGCGGAGCACGACATACATGAAAATCAGACGAATGGCTATTCGCAACTTCACATACGTATGAAGATCGAGTGAGATTGATAGATTGATTGTAACAGCATCGGATCAAAAGCACTTGATACATTCTTTACGGTTCGTGTGAAATCGGGTTTTGGGCGGATCTGCTGTTTCTTCAACATGAATTAAATAAACAAACATTTTACCACTTTACTTTCATGGTCATTAACACCGGCAGGAAATACCGCCATGGTATCCCATTGAAACAGACATGCAAATGCCACGCCTTTGTTTAGAAGATCCTCACTGATAGTAGTTAGTGCACTGACCAGCATCTTTAACGAAAATTTTGCGCGTAAACTGTGCATTTAAATAAATCCTTTTTTTTTTTCACTAAACTGCACATTTGCTTATTCAACCTTTAGGAGGATGTTAATCTTTAATGTGGGTTAACAAAATACACATAAGAGAAAACTTATAGGGATAAATATTTCTCGTACCTCTCAAGTGGGTCCTTTCACAATGGCAGCGGTCGAAACAAAAGTGAAACAATTATGTTTCAATGTTAGTTGTTTACAGCTGAACGTATTGGTCACTGGACTTTGTTTTGCAGTTCAAATTGGACTTTGAGTTTAAAATTGGAAATTGCAATGGGTAGTGTGGGTACATTTAGGATGCAGCCCCCTGTCCCCCCCTCCCTCCACCAAAAAAAAAAAAAAACTCCAGGGACCTTCTTGTGATGAGTTAGCACTTGAAGAAACACTTGAAGGAAACAAGGGCTCGTTCTTTTGTTACGATTCCGGAATATGAACACACGGAATAGACGGTATTCGTGTTCTTTTGGGACCTATTCTGTTTTCGGAATGAAGGGAATACTGTTCCGTTCATTCTGCTCCCGATAGCAGAATGAACGGAATGACTGGAATACGGTTCACTCGGAATGGGCAGAATATGCGTTCTTTTGGGAAAGTTTTTGCGGGAAATGATACGCGGACCGCCGGTCGCCTGCCGTTGGCTTGAAAATTAAAAATTGAATGGAGTTTCTGCCGAAGATGCGGGTGTGCTGGCCTCTGTTCTGTTTGTTTACCAGTGCTAGAGCAAAAAGAGCTGTCAGTTTGTGTTATTTTTAAGAAAGTACTTTTGTCTGGTCAAAAGAAATAAGGTTAGAATTAATTGATTTGTACAAAAACCACGAACCTTTTGCACTACACAAAGCACTCACAAGTACAAAAAATTCTTCGTCATCTTCCCCCTTAAGATTTTTAGCAAATGAAGCAAACCGAAAAATCGAGGAAACCACCAAAAAACTAGTACTTATTGCCATATTTCAACATTTTGTGTTCCAAACTGTTTCAGTCGTCATGCCAACGCAACTGGCTCATGCCCAATTACAATTCCCAGGTCACTTTGCCAAAAATATTCCGTGTTCATAATTTGCGTTCTTTTGAGAATTGATATTCCGTATGTTCTGTAATTCCTAATCCCAGAATGAGAATCAGGATACTCCCAAAAAATTGCATCCCAAGTTAACAACATTTACTAAAATGTTTGGCCAATAACTGTACGTTACAGCAAAGCAAAATTAAAAAATTAATTTTTAATTTAATTTAAATTAGTTACTTTACCAAAATGCAAAGCATTTGTTTCCTATAACGTTCACTTCAGAGAGATTGACGCTTTCATATCATTCAATGTCAGACTCCGCCGAGAATTTTAGAGAATAGGCCATTTCCTATTTCATGTGTGCCCCCTCTTCAAAGCTTTTGTAAGTGCAAAGTTTTTCTAACAAAAATTAGCTTTCACTCATATGTTATAAGGTTAGAACTAATTTCCATCACAAAAACTTTGCACTTCGACTCGCTTTGAAGAGGACGCATACATGAACTCGGAATTAAATGGCCTGTTCTATGAGGTGTGACTCCACAGAAGTTAACTGCACAAAAAAACGCTATGTGGAAACAAAGACACTTCATGCAATTCACCAAGAACTACTACAAAGAGAAAGAGTGCATCGGTTTTCACTAAAAGCAGCCTGTTTATATGTAACAGCAAAATTTTCGCTGTCTGAAGAAAGTATTTGTTTTCTTTACCTTCAAAGCATATCCAACACCGTTAAATACTCCCACTCATTCCTGTCCTGTACACTACAATTGTACGTTTTGATTTCCATTTCAGACCACGTGATGTTCTCAAGGGAATTTTCCTTTTGTTTTTTCATAAGTTATTTAATTCGTACATAAGCAGGTGCATACGACGACATTTGAAAAAAATGTTCTATAGAGTAACATCAAGCGGTATGAAATGGGAAAACAAAACGTACAAGCCAAAGAGGTCAATTCTGTTTAGACATCGTCCTCGTCAATGGAATCTCGTGGATATCGTAGGATATTTGCCAGAATAAAGCGTTACTAACTTCTTACTAACCGAGCGCGAGGGCCGTACTGGGGAATATTGGCCCGAGGTCGTGGCAGTACGGACCGAGCGCAGCGAGGTCCGTACAAAAACGACCGAGGGCCAATATTCCCCAGTACGGCTCGAGCTAGCTCGGTTAGTAAGTAGTTTATTATATGGCTTTTTAACTACCTTTTGCTTTGTTTTTGCAAGCCCGTAATCGGCCGGTGGGCATTACGGGAGAATAATGCCCTACAATTCAGTCACAATTAGCCAATCAGAACGCGCGTTATATCGGCTACAAACACAAGCCATGTAATAAATATGGGTTATTGACCAAGCTTGTTCGGTCAAGATGGCTGGATATTGGCCAAGTTCACGCAAAAAAAGAACGAAAATACTGTAAATACAACGTAAACATTACTCAAATAATTCATTTGTTTTCGTAGCGCACAGCGAAGGTGTGCGCTCCTCATGCGGGAAACCCCGACATGGAACCTCGCGCAGATGTGAGGCTTCATAATTGTGTTAATAGACTGATTTAGAAACAGGACGCGAGAGGTCTAGGACGCGATGTTTGGCCGTGTTACATCCCGGGAAACTGAGACCGACGGGACGTCCATCTATTTGATTTAGCGCGGGAAAGAAGACGCGTCGTCGTCCAGTGATGTTTACAAATATGGCGAACTCTCTTCAAAGTGTCAGAGAAACACTTGTCTTTGCTTATTTTGACGATATTATCGACGAAGAAGAATTCGCAGTTCTTTATGAGGAAAATGTATCAAGAGAAGTGTTTCCTTACTGGAAATATGACAGATTTTCTTTTGATGACATGGACGAAACCGAGTGTAAAGTTGAATTTCGATTTCACAAAGCTGACCTGGAGCTACTGCTTCATATTTTAGGATTTCCTGATAAGTTTACTTGCTCCCAAGGAACTGTCTGTACAGGTATCGAAGGACTTTGCATTCTCTTAAAAAGACTTGCCTTTCCTTGTAGGTATAGTGACATGGTTTTCAGATTTGGTCGAAATCCAACAGAGTTGTGCTTAATTTTTAACCATGTTCTGGATTTCACCTTTGAAGCACATAACTATCGCTTGAACTCTTGGAATCAACCATTTCTTCTTCCTCGAACTTTGGAACATTACGCACAAATTATCCATAACAGAGGTGCTCCGCTCCAAAACTGTTTTGGTTTTATCGATGGAACTCTTTGTAAGAGTTCAAGACCCAAAAAAAATCAACAAATAGTTTTCAATGGACATAAACGTGCCCATGGAATAAAATTCCAAAGTGTTGTGCTCCCCAATGGGATTATTGCAAACTTGAATGGACCATATGAAGGACGTAGGCATGATAGCACTATGCTGTGTGAATCAGGATTATTGACGGACTTGCAAAGAGTTGCTTGGATAAATGGTCAGCCTTTATGTCTTTATGGTGACCCAGCCTACCCCATTAGTCTTCACTTACAAGCTCCTTTTAGGAATGTACAGCTTACCCCACAGATGGCCATTTTTAACGAGCGCATGTCTG
>NC_090870.1:49419521-49422021 GCF_036669935.1 Montipora foliosa
ATCAGCGTGCGCGTTCAACGCTATCCACTGTTTTAGTATATACTAAATCCAAGTATCGACTCTTCTGAATAGTGTTCCTCATCAGCCTCAGGCATGCTGTATCTCACATCCTCTTCATCACGTTGCACATCTGCATCGCAACACTTAACTTGATCTTTTTAAAAAAGCATATAATGTTTAACTTTTTGATAATTTAGAATAGAATTTATTGTGATATTTTTATAAAGAAGACTGTAAATAGGTTTTTAATTTATTCATATTTTATTGCTAGTGGGATCTTTTTAATTTTTTTAATAATTATTATGAATTGTAAAGCGCTTTGGTCAATTAGTGGAGTTAGCGCTATATAAATTATGTTAAATTAAAAATTAAATTAAATTCAATTCCTTGTCATCAGATGCAATCTCGGGCACAACTGGATTGGTAGGCCAAGCGGGCTCCTCCTGCCACATGAATTCAGGACCTCGCTTCCAACTATCGCTGGAAACCATTTCGAACCCACTAAAACCTCTGGAGACATCATCAGCAGGGTTCTCCTCAGTACCAACCTTCCTCCACTGTTTTACTCTGGCCTTCAGGGGATAAAGCAATATCCAGAGTATAGAATATAATTACCTGTCATCGTAAACGTTCCGATAATAATTCCATTACTTCTGTGACATGGTTTCTTCTTAGCTGTTCTTGCAGCGTTGAGCCACCCATACGCCGAACGCAACAATTATGAGATAAAATATAATGATGGCAATGAGACCAGGAATGTTGACGTCCGTCATGGTGCTGTTTCCTGAAATGATTAAAAGGAACTGAAAGTCAAATGTTGAATGTCACGTAAATACATCATGATGCAAAGGTACTGGGAAATTTAGTTCGAGATATCTGGAATCCGTAGTATTGAGGGTCTTTTTTATATAATTCACTTTTACAGGGGCAAGATTTTAATGCGTTTCCCTAGGACTTCGTTATGCAAAGGCTCATTAAATTTTGATTTAGTAGTTTCATCTCTTCCGAAACGGACGCCCTCAGTTATCAAACTGTCCTGGGGCCCGTTTCTCGAAAGTCCCGAAACTTTACGGGCCATTTCGGGTGTCACAATTCCCTTTTTATCTCGAGAACGGAGAGGATTTAAGTCGTCAAACTTCACAGTCAGTTTGCTTTTTGTTACCTTGAAAATATATGTTAAAAGATCGGCCTTCGAAAATAAGCGGTTGGCAGTTTCTCAAATGACTTTTCGAGCCCGAAAAGTTTTCCGGACTTTCGAGAAACGGTCCCGTGGGCTCCACATTCTGGTAAAAGCCTTTGAAAGGGTAATCTCATTCAATTTAAACCTTTACTTTGAAACTTGAAACTCAGAAAACCTGGCGTTTGTATTAATGACAACTAAAAATCAAGGCTTAGATAAATCGTATTATATTACTAAAAACCGTGAGTTTTTTTGTCTCAGCTAAAGATGGAGGGGATGAAAATTTGAAAAAGGAGGCCATATTTCCTAAATTTAGACAAGGCATTCTCGAAAAACCTGCATATTAAAAAAATAATCGATAGCTTCTGTTATCCTCATCTTGGGTTTTCAAGAGTATTGCTAGCTTGCACCACAGACGAAACCTCTGATTAGGTCCAACCGCAGTTTACCGTTACGTCTGCGATTACACACGTGAACTCAAGCTAACTCAATACCGTGCTAATTGAGTGCAACCGAAAAACTTTAAAATGTCCGAGACAGAGCACCTATTAGTTTTATCAGTTTTTTGCAATGTTATTCCATCATTAAATGAATGGCTCACATCCAGAGTCCTTTTACATCATAATTTCGCATCTTTATCGCCATAATGGTTTCGTTCCCTCCCAAGCAAGAATTTGCAGGCACAAGTTTCATAAGATTCATGTCATGGTCATAGCTTTGTTTGATTTTAACTAATGTAAGTCTAGATAAGTCGCAAACACCTTGGTGGTGAAATAGCTATTTGGTGTGTGTGGTATTGAAAAACAGTCTACTGATTATCTTGTGATTGACCGCAGTCAATGAACACATATGTGCTGACTATCAACTGGCAAGCTTGGACATGTACGCCGGCTTGGTTAAAAGCTTTCTCTTTTTTCACGAAACTGCGCATTTGCTTATTCAACCTTTAAGAGGATGTTAACCTTTAACGTGGGTTTATCGCGTAAATTTAACTAATTAAATAATACATAATAATAATATTAATAATAATAATTATTATTATTATTATTATAATGATAATGAATTTTATTTAATGTATTAACTCTTGTTCTTCTGCCATCGTAACTGAATTAAGAATCACGCGGTCTGAAATGGGAAAACAAACGAACAAGCCAAAGAGGTCAATTCCGTTTAGACATCGTTTAGACATCGTCTGGTTCAATGGAATCTCGTGGATACTTAACAATTATTCCATGAGCGCACGTTGGATATGAGATGGTAAATAGCCAACGAGGCGCGTAGCGCCGAGTTGGCTATAACCAGTCTCATATCCAACAAGCG
>NC_090870.1:49449521-49529521 GCF_036669935.1 Montipora foliosa
CGTTGGAGATTTAAAAGCTGTAAATTCTTTCACATATTCTTCTTATATTAGCCTGGCTTTGACAAATTCCAGTATACCCTTCTCATCGCGTTACCAACTGAGAAATTTACAACACAAATGTCACATATGTTCCACGGGTGATTGTCCAAGATCCTGACATCCTTGAATTAAAAGAACTTAAGCCATTTTGTGGCCTTGACTCTCCCCTTGAACTTGAACTTTGGCGCGCTTAATTTATTTTACTCGAGTAATTTAAATGAAACCGATAAACGAACAGTAGGAGTCTTATCAACCCTGCAAAACCGCACTTAGCATTCCTTACCAAATCTTCTTTGCACGTTGAATGCTGTCACTATGCAAGTTGCACGTGACTTGATAACGGTTAAACAACCAGAAGACAACTGTAGAGTTCATTCAAAATACAAAATGTGAAGGGGTGATAAATCTGCAACCTTTTAAGCAAAAAGCACCCTTAACTCGTGAGCTGCATATAACATATCACAAGTACACGCGTCAAGCCACGTTTACATTGAGTGAAGCATGCAGGTTGGTTTTTAGAATGATTTATTTTAAGGGCATAGCAAGGGAATTTTTAAATTACCTTCACTTACGTTGCCAAAGCTGCTTTCCTAGGAACGTGACCCGTATCATTGCCCACTGTTTCTCAACTGCGCACTCAACTACGTATGAGAGGGGTCTGGCGAATAGTCACACAAAATGTCATGGCGACTCAAGATGACAGTGTAAGTTTTCCCATTTTTGATCCTCTTCCACGTTCACTGCGACTGATTGGAGAATTGTAAGGAAATGTATCTTGAAGGGATGGCATTCTTCGATTTTCAAGTCGTGTGGAAAAAAGCGACATTTGCTGAACCTTAGCCAAAGAGGATTATAAACTCGGATGCGCCTTTTCATATGAGCCAGAGGAAGACGACCTCCGAACTCCAAGCACGTATTCAACAACGTTACCAGGACACAGCTTGGCTTATTTATCAGCAGCAGCACGTTAGAAAGCCAAACACAGTTTTGAGTTCTCCACAAACGCGTCAGGCGTTCGAAAAGGCAGAGAAGACGCATGACTTTCAAGATATTTCCAGCCAGCCTGGTCCTATTCATGACAAAGTTCAATCGCAGATATGCGTCATAATTTAACACATGATTTGCTTGCGAACACAGACGAAGAGTAACGACAACCGGAAATACGTCTGTGTTTGCAGGTTAGTACATGTCTCGCAAGAAAATTTCAAGTGCAAAACCATGGCATAGGGCTTGTTGACTATAGGCTTGACATGACTGTGGGTTTAGACCGCCATTATCTGCCCACCCCAACTCTTGACTTTGTATTAATATAAAATTACTGTTTGACGGTATTAGCTGTCATCGACTTACGATTTTCCACTTCCTTTAATGAGATCGCTTCTTTTCAAAATGATCACATAGCGAGGTGAAATACTCGGAAAATGCAGCGAGTTCTGGCAAAGATTAGTAAATGATCTGGAAGTCAATAACCTGTCAGATTTAATGGTAACCGGTCGTTTCGATCGAAGTTCGTTTCGATCGAAACCAAAAGTCAGTTCGATCGAAGGCAAGAGTCAGTCCGATCGAAGAGTAAATGTTTATAAAAACTACAGCTTTGCAAGCGTATAGATAATAAAAGTTCTTGTGATCGAAACAACTTTCGATCGAACTGACTTGCATTCGATTTAATGATTTGTCGGTTGCACAACAGCGTATGATTTACAAACAACTTGATGTGGTTGGTCCTCTTGAACTGTGGTGCGTGACCTGGCTGCCACTCAATTAATGAGGTCTATCAAAGTGCTGCAGTTTAGTTGAAGGTCAGTCAGTGTCGTGTTCCAAACATTTTGATCTTTTAAGGTGGCTGGAACTAGTTTCACTACTTTTAGAGACCTTGTTAGATGGGTTATAACTACTATACTATATCACGTAACAGCAATGTTATGGTACCACGTCAAACACCAATTATTGCTTAACAAAATGCGCTCACAATTTTGACGTAATGGGTTACCATGGCAACATGAAAGGTCTCCAAAAACACCCTATATTTCGTCTTTACTTGCTTATATCTCAAAAATGAGCTCGGTGACCCCCATTTTTTATTGTAGAATAGTAATTAGCATCTTGAGATAGAACTATCAGCAAAGTTTAAAAAAATTCTTGGGAGCCAATTCAGAGCTACCTTAATTTTTCGAAAATTTAAGGTATTCTTGGCTCCCAAGAATTTTTTTTAACTTTGCAGATAGTCCTATGTCAAATTGCTAATTACTATTCTACAATAAAAAATGGGGGTCACCAAGTTCATTTTTAAGATATAAGCAAGTAAAGACAAAATATAGGGTGTTTTTGGAGAGCTTTCATGTTGCCATGGTAACCTATTACGTCAAAATAGTGAGCGCATTTTGTTAAGTAACAATTGGCGTTTGATATGGTACCATAACATTTCTTTTACGTGATACAGTTTTGTAGTGACAACCCTTCTAATAAAAAGGTCCTTGAAAGTAGTGAAACTGGTTCCAGCCACCTTAAACTAGAAAGTTTCACTTTTTGGTATCCTAATAAAGAACAGGTACACAGATCACCAACTGAATGAAAAGTGAGGATCTCTGTATTCCGTTTTTAGCTGGATTATAGGTGAGCTGACTTCTTTCAGCAGGGATGCTACAATGATGAGAACACCTGCCTCTGGGTTCAATTCCCACGTGTCTTGAGTTTGTTGGTTCTGTACTTTTGAGCCTGTTTCTCGAAAGTCCTGAAACTTTATGGGCCATTTTCGGGTGTCACAATTCCCTCTGTACCTCAAGAACGGAGAGGATTTAAGTCATCAAACTTCACAGTCAGTTTGCTTTTTGTTACCTTGAATACACCTTAAGAGATCGGCTTTCCTGAACAAGCGGTTGGCACGTTCACAAATGGCTTTTCGGGCCCAAAAAATTTTCAGGACTTTCGAGAAACGGGCCCCTGGTCCGAGAGGTTTTACTCTCGCTACTCTGGTTTTTGTCTCTCCTCAAAAACCAATGTTTGATTTGATTTTATTTGAGAGCTGCAGGACCATCAGTTGTAAAACTGTTATGTGCTTTCCTCGTTAAGTAAAGTCATTATTATTATTATTATTATTATTACTATTATTATTATTAAAATACAATAAAAAACGTTCTCTGGCTAAAAATTTTCAAAAAGAATATAAGCTTTCGGCTGTCGATCTACAGCCTTCCACGGATAAAACGTTGAATGTGAATTAGTGAAATATATACAGAAAAGGCGAGATAAAAATGATAAAAAGAACAGAGTAAAGGTATGAAAAATGGTGGCTATTGTTTAAAAAGAATTTTATACTGATTAGGAATCGGCTTAAAGTTATTGTCAGCATGCTTGGTAGAAGAGGTGTGCCAGGCCTCTAGAGTTTTCCTAACACGAAAAGAGCCTTTGTCTATAACTCGAGAATGGTTGAAATCAATGCGATGACCGAAAGACCACGCATGTTTCGCAATGTTTGACCCATTAGCACATGTTTTTACATTCCTAACGTGTTCTTTCTTGCGGGTTTCAAAGCAACGGCCAGTTTCACCTATATAACACCAATCACAATCGGCACAGGGTATTTTATAAACCACGTTGGGTTGGTGTTCAATAGCTGGTCTGAATTTAGGAGAAAGGAATTCTTGTTGTAAAGTCTTGAGGGGCTTATTTACAACTCGGATATCGTGTCTTCGAAGAATTCTTGTTAGAGGTTGCGTAACACCATTGATAAAAGGAAGGACAGCAAAACCGTTAGGGTTCTCTTGAGGTGTAAACCATTTAAAAAACATGCCAACCAATTCTTCAGGTGAAGGGATGGCATGTGTGGTTGGTTTGGAAAATTCAGACCAGACTAAATTCAGACCAGCTATTGAACACCAACCCAACGTGGTTTATAAAATACCCTGTGCCGATTGTGATTGGTGTTATATAGGTGAAACTGGCCGTTGCTTTGAAACCCGCAAGAAAGAACACGTTAGGAATGTAAAAACATGTGCTAATGGGTCAAACATTGCGAAACATGCGTGGTCTTTCGGTCATCGCATTGATTTCAACCATTCTCGAGTTATAGACAAAGGCTCTTTTCGTGTTAGGAAAACTCTAGAGGCCTGGCACACCTCTTCTACCAAGCATGCTGACAATAACTTTAAGCCGATTCCTAATCAGTATAAAATTCTTTTTAAACAATAGCCACCATTTTTCATACCTTTACTCTGTTCTTTTTATCATTTTTATCTCGCCTTTTCTGTATATATTTCACTAATTCACATTCAACGTTTTATCCGTGGAAGGCTGTAGATCGACAGCCGAAAGCTTATATTCTTTTTGAAAATTTTTAGCCAGAGAACGTTTTTTATTGTATTTTAATATGCCTAATCCTGGCTGCGCTTCAATTTTTAATTATTATTATTATTATTATTATTATTATTATTATTATTAAACTGTTTTTTTATAATTAGAACAGAATATATATCTTTTTATTATTATTATTATTATTATTATTATTATTATTATTATTATTATTATTATTATTATTATTATTATTATGATGTACAATTTAACTCAGTTTTGCTGGTCAACCAGATAAACTTCCTCTGAGTGGGTTCAGATATTTACAGTCTAAATAGCTCAAGCATTCCTCTTACAAGCAGATTAATGAGTTCATTATTGCAAATTTGATTTCAGTAATCATTTCAATGATCTGGTCATCTGATGAATAATGCAAAATTCAAATCAAGCCTTTGTTCAAAACTTGAATTTGATTGGAATATTGCTGGCTTCTGGTGCCAGGCCGGCGTGAGAATTTCACAGGTTTACTGATTTTCATAATCTGTCAAACAACGGCGATTTCACTCTAGCATCATTACGTTTCTGTAATCTAACCAGTATCCTCAAACTTGAGACACTACGAGAAGTGAATTTAAAAAGAAAGCCAAATCATGCTTGTTAACGACCATGGTAGATTATGCAAATTAGCACACCTGTCAAATTCTCATGCCAGCTTTGCACCAGAAGCAAGCAATAATCCAATCAAAATTTGAGTTTTGAACTGAGGCTTGATTTGAATTTTGCATCATTCATCCGATGACCAGATTATTGAAATGATTCCTGAAATCAAATTTGCAATAATGAACTTATTAATCTGCTCGTCAGAGGAACGCTCGAGCTGTTTTGACCGTAACTTGTGTGCGATATAAGATTAACTTCTCCATACTTTCCCCCTCCCCCTAGTCCAGCATATGGGGCAGACCAATAGACTTTGTGTCAGTGCATGTCACATGATGTGAGAATTTTTTCCAAGAGTTTTGAGTAAGATTGTAGCTGGAAACTTGAGGTAAAGATATGAGCTGTTGTGAACGCTTAGTGTACCTGCATGATGAAAATAGCCCCAAACCACATGACATTTTGCAAAAGGAGATTAATATCCAAGTCAGGCCTATCTTACAGCATCACACTCCTGTGATTTGTAGTTCCCTGAACAAGAGCTGAATAAAGTCCAAGATACTGTTCTCTTTCTGAGGGAATACAGAAATGTCTAATAAAAAAAGGGAAAAAATATTGTCTGCTTTTTAAAAATATAAACACAACACTCTGCAGGTCTTTACTTGGGATACCCCATAATGCAGCAGCTGTAAAATTGAATTGTTGACAATAATAATACATTGTCCGATGGCAAATTTCATGTAGTGGAACAAGTCTACTTAAGTACAACCAGTCCTTGCTGATTACGGTACCAGGATGGGGTGCACCACAAAGGAATTAGCCACTATCAAAAATACTATAATCCTCTGTGTTTGTCCCTCCAAAATTTTGCATGAGCATTGTTTTTATTTTCTCTTGTGACTTATAATGGTCGCAAGAGAAACTGGAAACAATGCTTATTCAAAATTATAAGTCCCAAGAGAAAATGAAAACAATGCTTATGCAAAGAGTATAATGGTATTTTTGATGTTGGCTAATGGCATAGCTGACTGGTGAAGTTTCTTTTTTTGCAGAATGCCAATTGTAATTATTATAGAAAGCCACAGGTCATTACTCTAATGCCAGATGATTTTACTTATGATTGGGGCAGCCTCAGGGGTGAAATGGTTAATAATAATTATTGATGTTGATCATGATTTGTTGGATACAGGTTATTGTTTAATAGCACACAGGGGTCACACAGTAGATAAGTTACCCAACAAAACACCTTAAAAGTAAGTAACCTCCGCTCTGAAACACAGTATACAGTATGTTGCTCAAGGCCAAGTAAATGTACACGTACCATGCAACAACTGTGCCAAACAGGATTACATTTAACACGAACAAATTGAAAAACTAGTTGGAACATTAGAAAGATTAAGGATCACCTTAGTTGAGCATTTAGCAGAGTCAATAGTATTGAATTCAAAACTGTTCAAGTTTGCAATAATAGATGTTAGTGTAGGTAATCACATGATTTTGAGTGGAATTTGGAATAAATAAGCACAAGTAAATTTTTTCAGACGGCCAAAATTGCACTTTGTTGTTTTGCAGACGATGGCAAAGAAATGGACAAAAGTGAAAAACACACACGCAGGGCGTGCAAAGCTATTGCATTTGCCCAATAAATATGCCAATGTGGGATGTTCTCGTTGCCCTTGCCGTTTTCATTGCTTAAGCTCCCTAATGTGTCCCACTGGTCTGCAGGCTTTGCAAAGTCATGCACCTACAATTTGCAGGTGCATGACGGAGGTTGAAGGTTCAACTCAATTTTTTCACTGTCCTTTTGCCTGTTACCAAACCAAGCAACTAGTTTCCCACTATTAAAGTTTCTTCTTAAAATGTAATCTTGAACTGAATGAATGCAGGAACACTGAACCATATCATTCTGGTACTTTTATTTTGAGTACTCTAAAAGTCAACATAACTTTTTACACATTTTTTAAACATATAGAAACGAAACAGTCTTAACCAACAGTGGAAAATATGTGACCTTAAAAGTAGCTGATTACAAAATAGCTGTTAAAATTCAGATGTGTATACATTCAAACTTATCCCTCAAATAAGTGACTTGCTGCTCTTTTATTTACAACTCTAAGGAAAAAATTATATTTCATTTTAGATACTTGTATTTTGGTACAGATAAGTGAAATAAGCCACTCTATCCATTTTTTGTTTGATGCAATTATGAATTAACATAATCAACCCAAGGAAATAATGTTAAAATACACGGTAATCTTAAAGGGGCTGTGTCACAAAATGTAGCCAAATTTAGCAACTGAAAACTGGCAACCAAATCAAGCGAAACAAAAAAATAACTATGTAGAACATTGAAGGGAGGTTTGAATAAAACAGCAAATACAAAAGGAGGCAGGGATGGGCAAAATTGAAGAAGATTAAAATGGACTGCAAGCAGGGTCTTTGAAAAGTGTTCAGATTAACAGCTTTTCAGATGTTCGTAACTTTAAGGACGGTGCCTACTAATTCAAAGGTATTTTTGCCCCGATTTATGATTATGCAGGAAAGCTAGATCTTAACAAGTGTTATTGAAATCCAAAAAGAAAATTGGGGGTAACCACGCATTTTTCGAAGATAATTCATGAACAATATTTGTAAAAAGCTTTAAAATACATTTAGCAATGTATGACGTTCTTTCTCAAATTGAAGCTCAATTATCTCTAAAGAATGCATGGTTACCCCCAATTTTCTTTTTGGATACCAAGAGTACTTACGAGGATCTACTTTCTCTGCCAAGTTTTAAACCGCGCAAAAATATCCCTGCATTAGTAAGCATCACCGATAGGAAATCCGAGTATCTGGAGATGCGCAGAACGTATGGGCAATAACAATAGTAGGCACCGTCCTTAATTATGTAGGCTCAATAGCCAACAAAAAATGATTTGCAGTGACACGGCCCCTTTTAATATGCAAGCCTTTCTTTGCACACAATTTTCTGGAAAACAAAAAGATTGTTTTACCTCTTTGTTATCTTAATATTTTGGGCATGTGCTGCTATTAAATTTTGTTTGAAAAATTAATCTCTAAAAATCATAAATATGCTACTCGAAAGTCACTTCAGCCTTCTTTTTAACCCATTGACCCCTAGGAGTAAGACTTAACAGATTTTACTCTGTCCAACGCCAGACAATTTTTAACTTGTCAACCGGGGGCCATGCTACAGTGCCTGAGGAGTGAATGGGTTAAGAAGTTCAAGGACCAAAAATATTGTTTGCTAAATTAAATAATTTTTATCACAAAGACTGGATTTATTCTTGCCTTTAGTAGGAAGATAATTATTAAGAATTTAACTGGACATACTAACATGGTATGAGGCTTGGCTAAGCAATATATAATAAAAATAATTATTATTAAACCAGGTTGAACAATGGTGAGGCTTAACTGTTGTGACTTTTTTCAATAATGGTTATTTTGTCAAATCACTGACAAATTTCAAGCAATAGGGTGAAGAAGATAGGCACTGTGTATTGGAAATTTTGCCCAAAATTTCAAAAATGAGAAAAAGCCTAACCATCATTATACTTACAAACTTTATGCAAAATTCATTAAAGATTCCTGAGGTTGATGCCAACAGAAACGAAGTAACCCTTTCACTCCCAAGAGTGACACTTATAGATTTTACTCTGTCTAACGCCAGACGATTTTACTCGTCAATGGGGAACCCCACAGGAGTGAAAGGGTTAAGTTACACCCCAGTAAATCACAATACATGTCAAATTCAACGTCAATATTAGTATTCTATATGTAAATTACTGAATGAAGGGTCTGTAGCAGTAATTTAGATATACATTACTAATCAATTTTCTGTAACTTATCATTAATTATTCACTTCACAAGGCTGATACAATTTGCAGGAGATCTGGATGGGATTTAAAATTGCTCTCCACTTTAAGCCACTGATTATTTTTAGCCATGAGCAATATGATGTTAAATCAATCTGGATAAGAAATTTCTAAAAATATGAGAAAATCAATGAAAGCTGATTTATTGACCTTCCAAAATATTTACACCACTTGGGGATGCATACTTTTAAGTAATAAAAAAAAGTAAGACCCCAACAATTTATTTGTTACATAATGAACAAGGTCCAGGGTCTCCAGACAAAAAAAACACTTAAGTGCCAATGAAGTGAAAAATATATTTTGCATATTTTAAAGACCTTTAAAGATGATGAAGAATGGTGTTTTCTATTTTGGAATATCTTCTCTCGTTTCCAAGATATTCAAGTTTTTGTTCAAAAATTGATGATGTCACAAACTGTGCACATGCCTTCAGTGTCTGTATAATAACTCCGAAAATAATGGATGCGCTTTTGTTCACACTTGGCACCAGTAATGTACATCAGACAAGACAAAAAGTGACACCCATAAAGATGTTGCCATAGCAACACTCTCGTTTCCCGTCCCTCTCTACCAAAAACAAAATATCTCAGATTTTGAACAGATAAGCACAGGCAGATGGTCAGACTTAAAATGCATAAGCTGCCCATAATGCTTTATATCTCTGTATAAGCTTGCCAAGAGTGAACACATCTTATTACGAGAGTAAATGACAAAATCAATCATGCATTAAATAGACACAGCAGCAAAAAAGTGGTTGCCATGGCAACAGCATAAAGGGTATCGCTTTGTGCCTTACTTTACATGGATTACCACTGCCAACATCGAATATTTTAGCAGATATTCTTAATTTCTTTTATATGTTGCAGTCATGCGTACAGTTTGTGACGTCATCATTTTTTGAACTAAAACTTTAATATCTCTGGAACAAAAAAAGAAAAAGCCATTCTTCGTCATTTTGAAAGGTCTTTAAAGTAAGCAAAAGATATTTTTTACTTCATAGGCACTTTAAATAATACCATAATATGGCATCAATAACTTTTCTTAATGTGAAAGGTTACTGTAATTGACTTATTCATTTGCAAAAATTTGCACCAATTTTCTGGGTGCATGTTGGCCACTTCAGAAGTTGTCTTTGTTCTCTCCTTGAGGTAAACATTACGTGATTACGATACCACTTTCCATTGTAAATGTGTCTTTCTACATAGCAGCATCCAATCGACACGTTTACTGCACTGAGCCAAACTGAATATTTAACCTCCAACCTATGAAGTATTAAAAAGTATTAGTTTCATGTAACTTGTTATCCATGTCAAAGTAAGGCCCCAGTTAAAGGTTTTGAGCTCGAAAAACACTTTTTATGCCTTGCTAAATTATGAAAATTTTCACTGAATATTAAGCAAAGAGTTTTACAAGCATTACATTTTTACATCGCTTTTTCTGTTGTACTAAGAAAAAAAAAGGAAAGTTGATTCCTTATCTGGGCATGGTATATGTACTACACAGTAAAAGGTTTTTCAAAGGTAACAAAGAGATCATCAGCATTCTTACTTACTATATCTTGCGCTCCTTGACTAATATCTCCTGCCGCAACCCTTCAATCTGTATTTCAACTTCTTGAAGTTCATCAACGGTGCCACCAGTGGAATCTGTGCAGTGACCCCCTGTCATCAAACCCTGGAGAATGCGTTTCCTGGAAGATTTTTGATCACACCTTGTCGTAAACAACTACCATTTTTATGCAACTTTCAATATTAATTTTTGCAAATTCAAGGTCAAGTTTGAGAAAAAAAAAGTGAAAAATTCATCTTCCAAATCGGAACTCTTAATCCCCACGGTATTAACGAACGCTTTTCATTTAACTAATATATTCCTATTTTTCATGTTGCCATGTTACCACCAATAGCGTAGCTCCTACTCTACTATAAAAAGTACACGTAACCCATAATTCCTCGATTCGCTCTGACGAAGGGCTAACGCTCGAAACGTCAGCTTTTAGAATCTCTGTACGGTGGCCAATTTACATTATCAACTCCGTTACAACAAATTACAACTCCGTTACAAATTTTTGTATACTACTTCCCCACCGACGCAGCAACACAGTTTCTTTAGAAACTACCCCCTTCACTCTTTTAACATAGCTTTGAAATCCAAAGAAAAACAATGATAATAATTGATTTATTGGTCATAGCAGCACTTTAATGTTAAGTTTAATTATTTAAGCTAGGATGCTGCCACAAGCTCTAGCCTTGGAAGAGTGATGTGCTTCCAGCTCTCATTTTCCCCCAGCCTGAAAATTACATGTACCTTTTCAAAGGGGGAAAGATCAGGCAAAAATGAATCAAAGTGTTATTATAATTTTTTGCATGTTGTACATGATCTAAACAAACTGGACATTGTTCTCATTATAATACATGTGCAAGAAAAATGAATGATGATCTCTCTATTTGCTGAATTCTATATTTCAGTCTACACAAAGTACCTTCTAAACTGCATAGCTTGCAGAAGTAACTGAAGCTCATCAATTCCTAGCTCTGATTCTAAAAACTGATCTTCTGAGCTACTTGTTGCCTCTGATCCTAACTTCAGCTCCTCCTCCTCTTTCTGTGGAGAATTTAAGAAATAAGCACAAACCAAGTAGCATAATAAATTATAATCAAGAATTCTGGAACTTGGCAAAAATTAACGTATTAAGTCATAGCCAGTGAGTAGTGAAAGAAAACACTGAGCTACACTTGAAAGAAACATTAATACTGATATGAAATGAAGGTACAGTAGTATGCCAGCTTATGGGTTTTAACTTAAACAAACACCGCCACCAAAGTTTGGAAGAGCAGTGTGCTGGCAAGCAAGTTGAGCAATGAGAATGCATTTCTTCACGGTGCAGAAACACAAACATTTTTGTGTAATTTATGCTACATGTAAGGCAATACATTTTTCCAACAAGCAAAATTCCTTATCTTTGAATAATGAGTTCAACGTGCAAATATAGTTTGCACCGTTAGATTGGTAATTTAAAATTACCTCAACAAGCCAGTAGTCTTCTTTTTCTTTCTTGAAGCAATCTATTTCAGCTAAAAATTCTGTTAACAATTCTTCAGAAGGATGATCAAAAGTCTTCAAAATTTCTGGAACTCTAAAATAAATCCATAATAATAAAAGATTATAGTTGACAAAGGGCTTTATGCACAATAATACATTGGAACCTCCCGTAAGCGGACACCCTTGGGACCAAGGGTTAGTGTCCGCTTACAGGAGGTGTCCACTTACGGAAGGTTGAAAAAAAAAAAGCAATAGAGGGCATTTAATACACCACAACAAGTCCTTTAATTCAGACAACTTATAATTATTGTGTTTCAAGGTGTAGGAAGGCCAAACACAACTCTTATTGATCAAGATAGGAAGATCAAAGACCTCACTCAGAGCTTTGCTCTAACAAGTACCCCTTTCAAGGACCTCCCTTTTCTGTATGAAACCATTAATTTTGTTCATTAGAATATGTTTGAGATTGGGTGACAAAGTTTCTGAAGCGTGCATCTAACTCAGCAACGGTTCTTATTACGAGAAAGCGGATATCAAGAGGAGCAGGATATGGGATGGAATTGCCTTACGAGTTTAAGTTTTAAGGACACAAATTATCATGCGACTGGCTTAAAGAAACGTTAGAAAAGGAAAAATTTGATGTAATATTGTAATGAAAAAAAAAAGATAATTGTAATCGCAATGCCTATGTTTTGTCTAGGACAGTGTGCGATTAAACCATTAAAATCTAACACAGTAGTACTCTGACCACTGCACCAGCCCTGCTCTCTAACAGACATACATGTACACTATTGTTGTTTATGGAGGCAGTGTGGCCCAGTGGTTAGGGTGCTTGCCTTGAGATCCGGAGATCCCGGGTTCAAGACCCGCTCTGACCACTCGTTGAATTAGATCCTGGTAGTCCCTGGTTCAACTTCCCAGCCGAACTTGTAAATATCCAACTGGTTTGCCTCCAACCAGTTGAGATTTTTAACAGTTGTTGTTATGTTCTGTCATTTCGTTGTGTTTCATTGGCCCTGAAAAGCCCCTGTGGGGAGCGGTCAATTAAGTATGTATTGTATTGTATTGTATTGTATTATATTATATTGTTATAAGTGCCATTTTTTAAAGACTTGTACAAATACTGTATGAATCTATTTTTACTTCTTACCCTTCTAATTCATAGAGTGTGACAAAACTCCTTGGTTCATCTCCATCTGAAACTCCAGGAATGTTACATCTGCAACAGCAATGCACAACATACAGTGCATTCACATTGAAACTTGTTTAATCCAAATCAAGGTAAATTGACACACTTCAGCATTATTGCAAGCTTTCTCTGCAGCTTTTACCCCTGCTTTAGACACCAACAAGTCCTACACTTCACACATGATCCACACTGCAACACAGAAGTCGAAAACCTCAGCCTACAAGCTTTGTTTAACAATAAATTAATTTGAAGTGTCTGCATCTACCTAGAGACTTACACGTTAAGGTGAAAGCAAGAACTCTGCATACTGAATTATTATCAGATTTATAATAGAATGAAGTCTCAGATAATGGCAGAGTGTTTTTTGGATTCTGACCTGATAAGAACTTCAAATAATTCCTTATTCTCTGCAAAGGACACAACCACCTTGGCTAGGGTCTTTTTCTTCTGCCGAAGCTGGGGTGAAGATGAAAATATAATCATTAATTAATATCCATAATTTTAATATGTGTTAAATGCAAAAAAACCCTGCCAATATCAATCAAAACTAATGAACATTCAACACACAGTTTTCACTTTACAAAAACCCCACTATGATTGACCAATAATTCATGGGACAAAAATATATTATAATACTGTCCAATCATTGCTTTCATCGTGTGCTTCCATGCTTGATTCAACTTCCCAGATGATTTTTTGTGATATAGTCTATTAGTTTTTTATGTTTGCAGATCCACCATGGGTGATCATGAGACAAAGGGCATTTCTGTAGCAGGCAACGAATACCTGTCTTTGCTCAAATACAAAATGTGATAGAAGTTTCATGCAAGAGTGGATTCGTCGATGACTCAATCGATTTATGTGCACAGTGTATGAGACGGCAGGAGAGTGTTCAATCCTCTGTTCACATCCCTTTTTGCGTTTGCCCCAGAGCTCTTGTTTCTTTTTTCTTTCTCTTTCTAGATCGGTTGCGAAGAAGATTCAGCCGCCATATTGAATTACATAGAAGAGAGGAGTGTGGAAGTGAGTGCAAGTGTACCGACGGGGGTAGCTGTGTGGTTTCAACGAATAACAGTGAAATATACGAGATGGCCTGCTTTTATATTCCCTGCTAGCAGTGGTCTCTTTCCTTTTTGCGTTCGATGGGGTGACAAGTACAATCTTTCTTCACTAAGTTGAGATCACACCTGTGTTTGTTCGAATACAATATGTAATAGAAGTTCTGTCTAACAGTGGATTCGTCGATGGCTCAATCGATTAATGCGTTTAGTATGTGAGACGGCCAGCGAGTGTTCTAATCTCCGTTCACATCCCCTTTTGCATTCGCCACAGAGCTCTTATTTCTTTTTTCTTTCTCTTTCTAGTTCAGTTACGAAGAAGATTCAGCCGCCATATTGAATTATATAGAAGAGAGGAACGTGGTGTACCAATGGGGGGTACCTGTGTGGTTTAAACGAATGACAGTGAAATATAAGAGACGGCCTGCTTTTAAATTCCCTGCTAGCAGCCGTCTCTTTCCTTTTTGCATTATTGACACAATGACTTAAACTTAAAAACAATAGACAGTGCTTACAATACCAAACAATAGCAAGTTACAAGAGCTGATACACTACTGAAAAGGAAAAAAGCAGGCCATAAAAGCAAAACCCTAGCTCATTTTGTGAGGGATAATGATAGAAACTTGACCTTGTTTCAATCAAGAATCTTTTATTCTCAAAGATTATACACTACAACTGTAAATGTGTTCATACCATAGATCTCAGAAGGTCACTGTCCCAGAAGAGGGCTGATATTTCAGCACTGATGAGATAAGGTTTTTCCTCAAACTTGATGACATGGAATATGAAATCATTTGCAACTTTAATCCTAACAAAAAAAAGGAAAAAGGGTTTTAAAACGCTGGAGATTATGCTAGTATGCGGACACCACATTAAGTTATTTTCTGTAAATAGAATCTAACGCGATTGTCCAGGCCAAGGCAAAAGCAAAACAACTGTGTAAAGTAGTCATTGCATTGGGTTGGCTGCTCAGTGCCTTAGTGATCTCTTTTCTCAAGTAAGAATCATTGATACAACTCATTATTACCTTAGGGAATGGGGGGGGGGGGGAGCTGTAATGGAGCAAAACTGTGGAACTCACCTCCCGCTACACTTCGTGAATCTGAAACCCTTCTAATCTTTAATAATAAATCAATGTGCCTGATTAGGACTTTTATGTGACTTTTGCTTGTCTGATACTTTTAGTGAGTGGAATTACATGCATAAGCTTGTGATTTACAATAAGCATAAGTAACTTTAACAAACTGAGCAATAATATTAATTATTGTAAAAAAAATTAATAGCCTTATTAGATTTGATCATTTAATTGTAAACACATGCCCCTTGTGGAAATCAGCTTTTATGTAGATGGGGCAAGCATGTATAAGTAAAGTTTTTACTTTTTTTCGTTTTTATTCTAGTGTCGTCTTGAATTTTACTAAATGGTTACTTGGCCAAACATGAATCAGTATCAACCATTTACGTATGCACCTAAACACAAGTACAGTGCCTGTTGCTACAAAAAACAAATGACTATGCCCACTCCACTTCCACCTATCATTAACCACTTCCTATTATTTTAAAAATTCCCACACAGTTTCTTTGACATGCCACTTCTTTTTCTCAAAATCCTATATCTTTGTTTCCTTCAATTTAAACTTCACTCAACATTGACATTCCATTTTCTTTTCACTTGCTAATCTGTGAATTCCAATCATTCTATGCTTCATTTCCCTCCCTATTCTTTTCATTTGTATCCTTCAAATTCCCACTTCCCACACACACTACCGTCGCTACCAAGCACAACACAGTGCTTGTGAAAGAACTACACTTATAAACACAAACCTTTTGACAATCTCTTCATTGCTGGGCATGTTTAATTCTAACTCTTGATTAATTTCTTCCACAAAACTCAGGTCATCTTTGTATGCCACATAAGGAGCCATATTACTTGAACCTGAATTTTTTATAAAACCAAATATTGTGGTAATAATATTTGCAAGACAGAGGAAGAACAGGAATTAAAAAGAGACACTTTTAAATTATTAATGAAAAGAAAATTAAACAGAAGTGGGAGCCCATGAGTAGGAGCTTGCCTCACCTTTTCTAGCATCTTTCTATTTTTTAGGAAACTGTACATGTGAGTTCTTTGACTTTGTATGCATCATTTAGAATGGCCAATCAATCGAAGATAAAAATGGCAAAAACAATTTCTGCAAATTGAAATAAATTGATGTAAATGTGAGTCGATCTCCTGCTGAAGGGTTAGTTCAGGCAAAGGTTGACGCAAGGATAATTATTGTGCATACATGTAGGGATGGCTCCTAGTCATGGACTCCTGCCAGAAGAAAAGACACAGAATTTTCACTTACTATAATTGAGTTGTGAGTTTACAAAATGATTGGTATATGGTGCTGTCTGATTCAACCAGCTATAAAGGAAAGGAGGAAGAATATGAGCAAGTGATGACAATATCAGTTTTTTTTTAACTCAGACATTTACCTTGTTATGTCTTGTGGGTAAGCTGGGATATCTAGGCATATAAAAGGACAAAGTTACAAAAATGTTACATGTACCTCTCTAATTCGAACACTATTAATTAACTGACGACGACCTACAGCTTGGTTAAGAACTCAGTTCTTGGGTAATACAGAGATACAAGCTTGAATCTTGGCAAAACCAACACTCAAGATGGAAAATACCTTAGGAGGAAGAATGCTTGCAGCACAGGGGAGGCATGATTATTTGATGCTATGGTCATTTTAAGCTGCCAGTGCCCCTTGCCTCCTAGGAGACAAGAGTTTACTCTGTCTAATGCCAGACGATTTTACTCGATTTTACTTGATTTCACCATCAATTTATGAGTTTTTGGCACAGCCCCAAGGCAGAACGCTCAATGCTGTTGTTTAACAGGTCACATACATGTACAATAGGAGCAGCAGTGTTAGCCCACATTTGTGACCTTCATGTGTATAACCTTGACACAAAACTGCCATGCACATTGCATCTATCACTTGTTATTGTACTCTTCTCTATTGTGGTAAGACTGCTCTCATTCACATGGTCAAGCTCGAGATGGTAAACAATAAAGAATCCTCCTCCTCATCATCATCTTCACCATCAACACCCAGTTCATCAATACATCTGCTAAGCTCAGTGGTGTAACCATATTTAACAAACAGTTACTGCTTGGGTAGCACATCAGTGACTTTTAAAGGACATCCATCACTAACCTGATAGCAGTGGCTGTACATTAATAGCATGTTGTTTAAGGTACATTTGTTGCTCGAGCGTAAGCTGCATAGGGACATTCTGTGTGATAAGCTCCTGTTGCTGTTCTTTGACACCATTTCTGTTTTGATCCTAGAAGAGAACATTTAACTTTTAATGAATTCAAAAAAGTGGTAATATTCTGTAAGAAACAAGGTTTGAAGCTGTACTCTGGTTTGAAGAATAAAGAATCCTGCTACACTGTACCATCTTCATCATTATTGATCTATATGATCTAAAACATATATGGTTGCCTTTTCACAATTTTAATTTTTTTAGGACACTTGGGAAAATGTAAAGGAAGTGTTCACCATAAACCCCTGCATACCATGCATTTGATTCTCGCCAGATCATAATTTAATTACTTGCCAAGAAAAGTCTGGTCCTGAGGGTTAAGTGTCTAAGTTCTTTCTTGGAGTGATTCTAAAGCTAAGAAGCGACAAGTTACCATCACTTAATGGATTAATGGATTAATGGCTACCCAACATCATCTCCCTGCAACTGTCTAAGACCAGTTGTTCCTTCTCGTCACTTGCTCAAAGATGAGGACTGAGTTTTGCTGTCCTTCCATACATCCAAGGGGTTAATTAACAAGCCCATCAAGAGAATTTTGACACAAAGTCATATTCTTGCCAAACCTACAGGATCCTGTTCCACAGCAAACTGCTCAGTCTATTCATTTCATAACATGCATCGATTGTACATGTATACATTTCACAAATGAAATACCAGTTTGGTGCATGTTTAAAGGGGTACCACATAGCAGTACTTGAAAGGAACCATACAAATTTATTGGTACCAGTGGATCCATCAACACCTCCATTACTTGGAAGCTTGGATGTTTGACTCCACACATGCTCCTTTAAACTGTGACAAAAATGGCCTTTTACCACAAAGTTACACCTTGTAAACACCTTCTAAGAGTCAGTGGAAAACCCCTTAACAGTGAAAGGTTTGTACAGGAAATTGCACAACGTCAAGTACAATTCGTGATTAATTAACCCTTTGATGTCCAAACCGGCCGAAACCGGCCAGACTTTATTTCACTCTGTCTAATGCCAGACAATGTTACTCATCAATGGGGAACCCCTGGGAGTCAATGGGTTAAGCACTAACAGAAAAACTATGCGACTTAGTATTTTACTCTGTCTAATGCCAGACGAATTTACTCGTCAATGGGGAACCCCTGGGAGTCAATGGGTTAATAGGTACGAGTAATTTTGAAAGTTCTCAAATTGCACTCACCTAAAGGCTCATGCAATTTGAGAACTTTCAAAATCACAAATAGTACAAGGTTGAACGATTTTTTATTGATAGTATACTCAACAAAATTACGATCAACTAATCAGTGAGTAACAGTGTGCTTTGTATAATTTATATCTCCGTTCGTGTTTACTTCAGAAACCTTTGGTGCAACGTCGGAAATCCTCCAAAGACATCGGTTGAACCTCAGACACCTTCTAAATTCTTCGGGTAAACTTCGGAAATCTTCTGACATCTTCAGATAAACTTCGAAAAATCTTTGGAAGTCTGTGGGTCAACTTCGGAAAAGTTCGGAAGGCTTTGGATGCTTTATGGTCGCCTTTCGAAGTCTGTTAATTTCGGAAAACTTTGTGTCAACTTCGGAAAGAAAAGTAATTGGTACTCCTGGAGAGTACAATTTGGGATTAATTGTACTCCTCTCGTCCAATCAGAATCCAGTAATTTTGTTGAGTGTACTATAAGAAAGGAAATGACACTAATCAGCAAGTATAAAAGGACTGTTGTTGAATGTGAAAAAGTGAAAATGTTGGGTCTTGAATCATAACTTCAAAAATTTGCATCATTGTTCTTCCCACCATTATACACTATTCCACTCTACTATTTCACTCAAGAATTACAAAGAATTTAGTTTTGCAGAAATGTAGGGCATCAACATCCAATATTATTAGAAATGCTTCATTTTGCCACATGGGACACGGATATTTTTAGAGTTTACTGATTTAATGTATCACAATGCCTGTAAAGGAATAGTTGTAACAGTAATGTTGTTATATAGCCGAGTTTTTCCCCCAGCAACGCACACTCTCATTGGTTACTTCGAGGTCACATGACACCTAACAATAAAACTGTTTCCTGCCAAAAGTCTCTGAGAAGGCAACAGTGCAAAATCTATGTCGTCAGAGGGTAACAGTGCACTGATACCCGCGAATGTGGACTGACGACCGCCATTGCTGTTGATCGTTTTTCTTTTTGTGCTATGAATTGTAACAACTCACTTTTAATGACTGTTCCCTCGAGAAACAGTTCATTTTGTTTCCCTCGGCTGCACCTCGGGAAACATAATGAACTGTTTCCCTTAGGATCAGTCATTAAGTGTTTATATTTAGTCCCAAATGTGCATGCTTGGAGTTCAATGCACGTTAATTATAAGTTAAGTTAAACCACGAAAAATAGGCAACAATGTATGATATCATGCCCAAACATAAATATAATCATTCACAAAAACGTTTTGTCTTGTATGTTGTAAACAAAATGGTTAGCGTAAAGAAGTTTTTATAGGTTTTGTATACACAGCTTGTTAATGTTCATCGCTCAGTGAAATCTGAGAGGGTAAAATAAAATAAAAAATGTAATTTTGGAGTTTGTTTTTGCTGGAATGGTGAACAAACCTGGCCATCAGGAGATGGTGTCTCAGGAGAATTGATTTCAGGGCAAGTAGCATACTCTTCTGAAACCAGCTCATCATTAATATGCAGGTCTTCACTTTCATTAGTGTCACAGAGACACAAAGACAAAACCTCTTCCTAGACAAATACAGGAAGTAAACAAAAAGTTACATTACACTAGGGTACAGATGATAGTACACTGACAAATTAACCTGGAAGGAGTCAAAAGCAATGTTCCGAAGACTACTTTACCTTTTAATCTTGATTGTTAACCCAGTCTCAAACAACCCAACCCTTCTCAGATAAAAAAACTTACCGTATTTACTTGTGAAAAAGTCGACCTTTTATGACCTAAAAATCACCCCAAAAAGTTGTCCTCGACTTATACTTGAGTCATACACTCAGATAGAGGTAGTTTGGTAGCACTAGAACAGTAGACCTATAAGATAGTTGGCATAACAATTGCGGATAAAAATCTGCATAAAAACTGACTTTACAAAAGTTCTGATTGTACTAAATTTTGTGTCTGATGAGCTTGGTTCATAAAACATGATGAATTCATAAAGGCCACCTTTTCCAGCGAACAATGTTTTGAAACAAACAACATATTTGCTATTACAGGCAAAAACCCCTTATTTTATTACATGCGTGAAGAGAAGAAACTCAATCGTGTCAAATATGCGCAATATTGCAACAAACTAAATTTCAGGATCAAGCCGTTTCCATGAAGAACCTTTTCCTTGAATAATGAAGCACAAAATACACGACAAGCTTACTTTCAAATAATTCTTGGCTGTTACATTTCCAATTATTTATTTTACCTGAAGACTGTGCAGAGTTGATCACAGATCCACGTAAGGTGTTCGATTTGTTCAATCGCTCTCTGTCCCCCCCCCCCCCCCCATAAATTGTCCAGATAAGTCCGCTTGTAAAATAAGTGGAATTTACAAAATGAGGGGTGGTCCACAGGGGTGGTCCATGTCTGTTTTCAGGTCTTGAAAATTGGGGGTAAACTTATACACAAGTTCGACTGATACACAAGTAAATACGGTAGTTTGGACACATTCATCTTCTCCAATGGAACAGGAAGAACCACATTTTGGGTTCAAACTTTAGTATCTGGAATTATCACCAAGCAAATGCAGAGGTGATAAGACCAAAATGGCTGATGAAAAAGATTAGATTGATGCATTAATTTTTACCTTCACACCACAAACTAGTCCCACCAGGTTCTTGTAGTTCTTGGTCAGGTGATAAAACCTGTGAATGGCTCCTGCTGACCACTCTTTTCCCTGATAAATATTACCAAAAGAAAATTGCTCAACAAAGTGTGTAATAGAAATTACAGATTGATGATCCTAATGCTGCAACGAGAAAAGACCACCATTTTACCCTTTCCCTATTGTACCAAGATACAATATCTTTATGCATGGACATAAATAAATAAATAAATAAATGTGTGAAAAATAGTTCAACCAGCTACAGTAAATACTGTAATGCACGAGCAACAAATTAAAAGCATAGTGTGATAAAGATGAAATATTTCTATAAATCTCACTGGATGCATCAAGATGTTAGCCCAACCTACTGTATATATTGACTGAATAATATACTATTAGGGGTTGACCTACACAAAAATTCAACCTGTAAACCAAGAAAATCAGAAAAGTACAGTAAATGAAATGACCATACCCCATCAAATGGCTTGATATATGCAAGCTTGCTTGGCAATGCCTGCGCTGGTAATTTCATGAATTGTGATCTGATAACAGGTAGGGAAAATTAAAAAAAATACTAAATAAAAACTGTTATATAATAATGATAATAATGACATGACAAGGTTTGGCAAACAACTATATTCACACACGATGCATTTCTGGAAGTTATCCAGATTGAGGTATTGTCATGGAAATGCTATGTTAACATTGCAAAAAGGTGTCAGCTCTCCACGCTTTCCAAGAACTTTGAATCATCTGGAATTTTTCTATCAATGCTACCGGTAACCAAAAGGACACATTTTGACATGTTTTTCAGATCTCTTACCAACTATAACTGAGCTAATAACGTCAACCACATATCCTGGTAACATTATCTAGAGTGTTTTCACTCATGTGATCAGTAACCATGTTTTTCCACTGAAACAAAAGAAATTGTTTGCATGATAATAGAGCCCAAATCCAAGAGGATTAGCTGCAGGGTACAGATGAGTAGCATGATCACCGTACCCATTCCTGTAACATACCTACAAATTGTGAAATTGTGTTTATTCAGGGGTGAAAATGACTTATTTTGGCTTATTTCACACCCAGACTTTCATATCTTTCTAATTGTTCGGAAAATATTAAAGTTTGGTGTGTTAAAACTGAATTTTGATTTACCCATGACCCCTTGCAGGCGTGGTCTTTCATACAGATAGTCAATTTTGAGGCAAATAAAAAGTAAAAACAGAAAGCTTTCACTACATGGAGGATAGCATCCCCTCATTTAGTTCTATTGACACCCTAAACGCTGGCTTTCTGCTCCACTTTTTTGCTCTACTTTACAATTTGAGGTCAGAGCATGTGTCTCTCAATTTCCTGAAAATTGCCCCTGAAAAGACATTTTGGACTTCCCAATAATATCCATAGAGGAAAGGTTACCAAACTTTGTGAAGCACATGGAAATCATGGCTTCTGTGATGTTTACTGGCACTCAAGACTTCGTTCAATATGGTCCAGCATGTTTTAAAAAACGTAGCGACTCAGTCAAAGGCTAATATTTTCGCGATCCTGAAAGCTACGATGACAAAACTGTGGAAATAGCTAGGGAAACTTGTGAGCATTCAGAAAATGCTAGGTTGGAACCCAGTTATGCCTTGGTTGGATCAGGAGCCACATTGAAAGAAGTGGTCTCGAAAAATATTAATGCGTAATTGCGGAACAGAAAAAGCCTAGCGACTGTTTTGAGGAGTGATTTCTCCATTCGTAGTGGATCCCTCAAACTAATTTTTCTGTATGTTAGAGCACAAGGTATGAGCATTTAGTTGAGATGATTTTGAACCCACAGATATCAATTGAAGAATTGTTTCAAGCAATAACCTAGTGAGTGCCAGAATTCCAAAACACAGCTTTACAGTATGGAAACTACGGAATTTTGAATCTTTTTAGTGTGTTTTAATAAACTTGAACTGTTGAAATTTGGCTCATATGTAGTATTTACTGCGTGTTATCACTGGTTATTGTCCGTTAATCCACAGAAGTGTTCTCTCTTATGAAAAATGGTTTTGAAGACTTTGAATTTGAAAATTGTGCTACGCGTTACACTCAAAATTCTATCCTTTTCCTTTGTTTTCTCAAGAAAAGAAAGTCGCTTACCTTTTTTACACCCTGTATGCTAATCAACAAGGATAACCTTAGCATTCAGCAAAAATATATCTTTATTGAAGACATTAAACTGAATAAATCAGGAAATGTTTCTGAGTCACCCCCAACTGGGTATGGTGATTGTGCTACACATCACAGCAACATGGCCACTGTTCCATTGTTTAGCAACACCAACATGGCTGCTGTGACAACGCGTGAAAACACTCTATAGTGATATCGATCAGTACCTTGCTAAATTGATCACCAGCTGAGACTGGGTATAAATGGAGTTATTTCTCACATCAGCCCAAGTACTTTAATGGAATTTGATTCTCGAGTGAGGGTAGACCTAACAAGGATTATCGCTTGTGAGAAACTCCCGCTTTTAATTGCCCTCACCTTAGCACTCGAAGACTTGACAAAGGCAATCTTGCCTTGTTACCATAATCAACATAAAAGACCTGTTGATAGTCACAATAGTTATATTTTATTTTTATCATTCCAAAAAGTACATTTGTAGCTACCATAGACCGAATGCATAAATGGTAGCCAAAAAAATATTCTTTTGTTTATGTGCTAATTAGCCTCACTAGCCTCGTTTGCATGGCCAAAATACAAAAGAAATGTTGCTTGAGAGCGAGGCTGAGTCTCATTAGCACATAATCAAAAGAATACATTTTTGGCCGCCATTTATGCATTTGGTCAATAAACATTTCAAGACGTAAGAGTGCTGATTCCAGCAATTGTCAGATTTCTGTACTTTTGCAATCTGCAATGCACTCAGTGCAGTGTACAAGATGCACATGTCCAAAATCTTTAAGAGTGCAAGACATCTGTAGCTTGTTTAGATCACTAAGATCAAAGGTAAAAGTAAAAGGTAAAGTCGCTTTATTTTTCGTTGGTACATGTAGTTTCATCGACTTCGAGGCTGGTATCAATGGAAGCCAATGGTGCGTCCTTTATCCCCACCCTCTGTCAGTGATCCATTTTACGGGTATCTAAAGCTACATAAATCAGAGGAAAGCCAGAAAAGGTTTTGAGGATCAAACCAGGGACCTCTTGCTCCAACCAACTGAGCTACGCCTGTTCCTTCCTTCCACCATGATCCTTCTATCCGTAGATTAAAAAGGGGACAACGATTTCAACTCGCAGCAGACTGAAAGCTAATCTAAATTCCAACTGCCAGCTACCCAGGCCAGAGCAACAAAATGTTTACCTCTATGCTTTCCACTGAGTGTATACCCACAACAAGACCACGGTACCAAGAGCCATCCTCATACAGTGCACAACAAGCCTAAGGAAAAAAACAAAAACAACAGTTTATAAGTAAGAAAAGTTTTCCACTGGCTGAAGAATGAGAGAAGTGGAAGTGTTTTCTCACACACCTCTGGGGTCTGGGCATGAGGGGCAATAAGCCACATGCTCAATACTTTAGTAAGTTGCTTTTTTGCTGTCTGCCTTTGCTGACTGAAATTCCAGAGCCACAGTTACCACCCAACCTTCATTATTTATCAGAGGACTTTCACATGCTAACAACCCCAAAACTCACCTGACCAACTGAAACAAACCAATCCGGCATCCTATATCTTGAACTTTCTCTACTGGAATAGAATTGTCTGTAAATACAAAGGCAACAAAAAGTTGACACTGAAGTGCAACTGTACCCCTGCATAATTCCTTAGATCCCATGTTTTCTGCCTGTCATTTTTTTGTGATAATTATAAAAGGAGTATCTTGGATTGTACTGAATTCCTGAGCATGACCCACTTGAAGTCATAATGCATGATCCTGATTCAAATACCAGGAACACTCTGAGCAATAAATAGATTTGTTAATTGTAAAAACCCAACTGGTTTATTTATTACTATTCATGGGCCCAAAAGCTGCAATGTCTAAAGTGCTATAATTATGAGTCTTAAAAAAATCACTTCCTTTTCTCGTTCAAATTTTGAAAGTGTGTTTGCTTAACACTTCACTAGCGAAATTTTATTCAAAAGGTGGCTACTTTCCAGATAAAATAATTAGGTGTCACTTATTGTTTAGTTAACAGAGTTTAGAAATTCCAAAGAAAAGGAAGAATAAATAAAATTAATTATTGATTTTTTGGTCATACTGTAGTAATAACTATCACTATTTATTATAAATACCATCACTTTTAAAAATGGTTTAATCACTTCCTACTCAAAGGGTGCCATTATAGAGTGCATGTGTGCATGTACGTATGGGAAGTCGACTGTTTACCTGATGTCTTCTGTAAGTGCCTGTAGCTTTGGCCAGTTCTCAATCATCATGACCCAAAAACGATGGGGATCCACAACATGTGTAACACAGACTTCAATATATCCACATTCAGGAGGTTTGATTTTGGAGAAGTATGTTCCTCTTCCCACACCATCAGGTAAGTTAAGAGGGTTATCAGGTAGGGAGGGGCACAGGAGTGGTACTGGGTCTTTTTCCCCAGTTTCAACAGGAACAGAAACCTCACCATTGCTTTCTGAATGATCAATGTCAGCATCTGAGAAAGGCATTGTACAGTATAAAAGTACAATAACGTTACTGATTGTAGACTATTACAGCTAAATCAGCTGGGTTTTTTTCCTCCATTCATCACGTTACAGTATATTAGAATATAAGAAAGAGGAGGAAATAGAATGGAAAAGGGCACAACAATAATAATTATTATAGTCAAGACTAGTTAAGGCCCTTATTGTGGCATGGTCAAGGAGCAGTGATGGCACAGTGGGGAGAGACTTCGCCTCACACCAGTGTGGCCTGGGTTTGATTCCCAGACTTAAAGTCATAAGTGGGTTGAGTTTGTTGATTCTCTACTCTCTACCGAGAGGTTTTACTCTAGTTTTCTCCTCTCCTCAAATCCAACCTATGATTAATAGTGCCTTTAATTAGCGATAAATACACTTGACACTTAAATACTAATTATTCATCATCATCACCACACTGCACATGTACATTCTGCAGATTTTTTGGTCTGTATTAAATTAAGTGTACCATAGCAACAAGGAACCCTTTTTTTCCATGACAGGAAAGAAACCATAAAAATATTAATTTTTAAACTTGAAACCACTTCTTGGTTTGTAATGAATATTTTCCAGAGTACAATCAGGTAGTAGACATACACCTGGCACCTGTAACACTGATGAGGCAGACCTGAAATGGAATGCTACAGATCTTTATACTCACCAATAAGAAGGACAAACGGAAGTCAAAATGACAAGAAACAGCAAGTGAGCATCTGCACAACACAGTAGGAAAGCCCCGCAGGCCTACAGGTGTAGAGTCTAACACCACAAGCTAAGTCAGAAATGCCTCAAATTTAACTTTGCCTGAACTTCATTTAGCAGCATTTAAGGTCCTAATTGACTCTTCAGACAGAACTCAGTATAAAGAATTTCCATTGAGTGACCGTTGTTCATTTATTTATTTACAAAAGAAATACCTTTAGCCAGGAACAAAAGCCAGTCAATCTTGGTGGGTCGTTCTATTCGCACTACATCTGGCATTGCAGACATAAATTCTACCATGCTCATAAACCCAAGCTGCTTGATGTTAAGCTCCTTGTTGTGAAGTTTCTGGGGAGGGCATGTTTCAAGGTGTTACTAAATACAGTATTTTTATTCCTTTCAACAAGCAAAGCCTTAAGCAACGACAATCTTGACTGAAATATGGATATAACTAGGAAATTGGTACTTTCAAGCTGAATGAAAAGGCTTAGAATTTAACTGGTAATATGATTAATATGATCATCATATACTTATGCGCTCTCCACAAAAGTTTAAATACACATGTAAGATACATGTATTGTCTCATCATTGCTTTACGAGAAGAAGTGGACAAAATTTATGTACCAAGTTGTGAACTACGTACTGTATTAAGCATAGTTTGCCATTCCTTCATTTTTGCTCATTAACTCTTAATTTTTTTGGGGAATTCTCATCAAAGGTCCCTGTCCTGGGTACATGTTTTTGTGTAACTGTTATGGTTGTATTTTGGCATGAATGCAAAACAAAACTATCAAGAATTAATATTATAACATTATAAAACTGTACATTGTCACAAGAAAATATCCCATTTTTAGCCATACATAAAAGCACTGGATCATAGACAGCAAAATAACAGCAACATATCTCACCTTGTATTCTGTGGCAAATCTAGCAGCCCATATGCCATTTGGTCGCTTTACTAAAACCTGTTCATAAAAAAATGTTTTTCAAGACTTTTTTTTTTTTTAACAAAAGCACACAGTTACTGGTAAGGCCACTATAAAAACACTTTTCTTTCCTGATTTGGAAAACACTGTGCATACCTGTTTACATTCATCTTGTATTTTTTCATCAATACCACTTCTCTTGTCAAGCTTGAGTTTAATTGAAGACGTTGCTTCCTTCATTTTGTTGCCATGATTGTTGTCGTTGACATCAGGGGTGGGTTTACTATTCCTCCTTTCCATGGTGGTGTGGGCAAATGTTGGGGAACTTTTGGTTCTGGATGGAAAACTATCACCTGGATCTACAGTTTTAACACCTGCAACAAGCAAGGAAGATTTTACATTTCAGTGAATGTATTCATAGACAAGAAAAAGAAATCTTTAAATGGTAACATGATTAATGTATGGAGCAAACTGCAATGAGCTACCTTAAAACAGTCAGCTGTAGCTCTAAGTCCCTCCCCCCCCCCCCCCCCAAAAAAAAAATAAAACATACCTGCAATTCCTTTCAGGCCGTCGAATAAGTCTTAAAGGTAAACTTTTGAGACACCTTTCCATTATTTATAATGAGATTTTACTGCCCCATCAGTAAAATACTGTTAATGGAACGTGACTGTACTAAAAGGGATATTCATGTGACAATAGTTATCTTAGTGTTCTTTGTAGTCAGTCGTTCAAGGTCATAAAATCAATGGTTTTGTCGTAAATAAAATGAAGACATAAAGACTTTGTTCCTAGATCTTAGATTATAACCTACACCTGCATTGGCCGAATCTGTTAAGGCCTCATTCATTACTGCTAAAGAGCATGCGTAATGCGTACCTGCTACAAAGTAGAACCTGTGCAACTGGCTACTTTAATAGACAGAGTCTAGCTATAAAAGCCTCTGAGTCTGTTAGCCGTCCAAGGTTCACTTGGCAGTTTGTCTTTTATAGTAAGCAATCTAGCTGTTTGCAATTTGTTAAAGTTTTTCCCCTCCCTCCCTCCTTTTGGAGATGGGTTGGATATATCGCTTTGCCTTCATTAAAATCAGGTCACTCCTGCGTGGTGTGGTTAAGTCTGCGCAGCGACTTCCCCCAAGCTTGTTGGCTCATCTGCATTTGTGCATTGCTCGCTAACCAATACTCATGTTTGATCCAGCACATGCTGTTTACCACTCAGTTCGTAGTGCTGGAGAGATCTATACATGAGGTTGTTCTATGTCACGCAATCCGAAGTCAAAAAGTAAAATCATTCAAGAGAATTTGCGAACCTTCTGATTTCTTTTCATGTTGAATTTTTTACACTTCTTATTTCACAGACTTTTATTAAAGTAGAGTGATGAGACTTATGGATAAAGAGCCCTGTCAACGTTTCACGAATGAGCGGAAAATCATGGACAGTGGCTAGCTACTTAAACACCAAATATAACATTCATAAACACTTTATACTATAAAATATAGCAAAAAATAAAATACTATGTGATTTAAACCCGTAAAATTTTCACGAAAACGATTTGTAAAAGATTTGAGGAAAAAGAGGCTTGTTTTCACCATTTAGCAGTCTATTAATAACCACATATAACCTACATATTGTTATTACGATTGTTGTGGAACTGATTCAGTATACTGTGTATACTGATCGTTGTGTACAATTGTGTACAACTTTGACGCTTTGTTCGATTGAATAGGACCTTAATTGCATGGTTACCACGGTATTCCTTTAGGATTTAAGAATATGTTATATATTGCTTTTGCTCTATGTAACAGGTTGGATGTTGAATGTTGGATGTTTTCCGTTTAAATTAAACTGTGTTTGTAAAATCATTGTGAGGTGAAGAACACAACGATGTTTATTAGTGAGGTTGCTTCCAAACTATTCTGTGGACAATGAACTTTGCTGGTTGCATATCAAACATCCTTCCAAGGTCGTGACTTTTGCTAGCTCATTTACATCAGTCAGTGCAAATCTACTATGTTGAAAAGCTGAATTTATAAAATCGCTAATAACCCACCTTTTGACTTTTTTGGCACAATGGCAAAAAAGTTGTCCAGGACGCCTTGTCTTTTCGCCATTTCCGAACGTGAAGCACAAATATTATATAACAACTGTGACAAGGAACTTGCGCGATGAAACAGTCGTGAATTATTATTTAATTCGGTACAGATAATGTTAAGCCTCTGTAATTTGCTCAAATTTGTAAACAAGCCGCAAGGTTTTTTTTTAACAAAATGGCTATCATTCAGAGGTTTAGGAAATAAGATTCTTGGTTAGTGAAGTAAAAACGGCTATTTTACTTTTAAGAAAGACAGTGATTGAACGTTTCTGGGAAATGTCTAACACGATCGGTGAGCCAAGTAGGTGGCGGGATAAAGCAAAGTAGCCGGCGGTCCATCGCCGGTAGCCGCCTTCCATTGAAACCTCTTATATCATGATCATTTTTGACCAAGAATTCAACACTCCTGTACACCTTAGCACTACAGCTGTATAGTGTATACATACCTAAATTTACGTCAACTCCTCTTCCATAGACTCTGAAACCTCTTCGTCCTTTCATGTCCTCGATTCTTGCTATATCAGGAATTGACTCTAAGAGATGACCAAGTGACTGAAATCTTAATGTACTATAATTTAATTCCTGGCCAAATCTGCGGTTAAATGCAATGCAAAACATAGACCCAAGCAATCCAGAAGGATAACTGCTAAGAAGTTCTTTTATTTGAGTTCTGATAAAATGAGGCACGACTGGCAATGATTCAGGGCGGTATGTGGTCAAACGAGTTTTTCTTTTCGGTGAAGTCTTTTTCTGTCTTTCAACCAAACTGGCAATATGTCTTGTGGCAGCATCTGCGATTCCTGATGACAAAACAAGAAACATGAGAAAGTTAAAAGCATGACAAGCAAAAATATCATTGTCTTTCTTGAGCACGCACTGAACTTAGCTCTTGCCATCTTATAACTAAGATCCATTTGAGAGCAAGCAACTACTTAATAAAAATTAGCAGCCAACATAAATACAACATGTATAGGCATGTATTAAAATGATATCATGGTATATCTTAGCACACATGTATGTCACAGCAAAGGACAAAGTTCCTGCCTTTTTGCTTTATTTGGTTTTTGTGGTCTCATTTGCTTGATTAGCCCTTTAATCTAATCCTGGCAGAGAAAGAATACATGTACAGCTGTGGCAGACTCTAGAACATTCAAGAAGATTTTCCAACAGGATGCTGTTGATTCACAAGACTCTTCAATATACAATACACTTGCAAAAACTTGAAGGCCTTACAATGAATTGAAAGCTCAACCTCAAGTGACAAAAATAAAGCAAAAAATAAGGGTACGGTCACTCAGCACTTGTGGGGACACTTGCAGCTGGACAACATTACGAGTTTGCAGCAATGCAATAACAATAGCACCTACATGTACACCACTGACATTGGGAGCTGGTCATTTGTGGGTGACCAGCTCCCAACATCAGTGGCTTCATAGTTCAGTTGGTTAGAGAGTTGCACCGGTATTGCGAGGTCAAGGGTTCAAACCCCATTGAAGTCCTGAATTTCGCATGCTTCTCTATGTAATTATTGCGTCCATAACTGCGACGACCATAGCTTTACTTGAAGTCATTATTTTTAAAAGATGGAAGTCTACCCTTTCGCAGATATAATTATGCACCTATCAATGTTAAGCCCGGGGAAGGGAGAAGGGACAGGCTAAAAGTGGGGATTTTGACTTTTTCTCCAAAAATAGTGCAAAGTTCCTCTCCCTGGGAAAAATACTAAAGTAAAAATAGCAAAATTTTCCTCCCTCAGGCAGGTACAGATGGCCTCTTAATGCAAACTGGAGTCATTGAAAACAATATTAAAGTAACAGAACTAGCTTCAAGGAATAACAAGTTCTGTGTTGGGTCTTTTAGTTTCATATGATCCATGACAAAGCAATTTAAGAAAACTGAGATCTATTGAAATCACTAAATTATTACTTTGTAAAATCCAAAACTGCTATTAACAATACCAAAAGCATGTGGCTAAAAAAGAGAAAATTAAGACGCTTTTATTTGTCTCATGTTTAAACATCCTGTTGCAATGTTAATATCTATTCCCAGTTATCACTACATGTACAAGTAAGGCATAACCAGTTATCCATGTTAGAAATGACAGATTGAACAATTGCCCAAAACGGAAAATACCGTAATAATCTTTGTCCACCCAAATCTTGAATGAGCATTGTTTTTGTTTTCTCTTGGGACCATTGTAAGTCTCAAGAGAAACTGGAAACAATCCTTATTCAAACTTTCGGTGGACAAACAAAGAGTATTATCATGGTACATGTATTTTCCTACTTCAGGCAATTTCAGAGCACAAGACAAGGCACCATTTGTTGCAGTCATCGCAGCATATCCAGGGTTCTTCACCTCCATCATCAGACAATCAGACAGTTCCTGGATTTGCTTACCTTTCTCTTATCCATCAAAGCACCAAACCAGGGAAATCTCACTTTGCTACCAGTCCTTTGATACCTGAAGAGCAACTAGTTCCCAGGATCTCTCCATTTTCCAAGATTGCAGCCATGTCAAATTGCATTTTGTGCAGCAGAGCGCAGTTGTCAAAATCCCAACCCAGGGAGGATCATGCGTTATCAATTTCCCATGGTTTGCCTGCTCCCTCAGGCTTAACATTGATAGGTGCATTACAAAGCCAGCAGCATCTCTTTAGTTATTCCAAGTCCTAAAGTGTTAGTCTGGTAAGGATTTGAAACAGCAATCTTCTGTATGGTAGTCAGATGCTAAACTAGTGTAAGCCCCCCGATGGTTTGAAATTGTGACAATTTTGTTTAGGTGCTAACAAAATATTTCCTCATCCCTTAAAAAATGAGGGATTATGATTTATACCTTCCTCCAGTCTGGAGGAAGGCACAAAAAATGGCCTGGAAGTGACAGAAGAATGGTTTGGATTGACAACAACAGAGAGAATGTGAAATATTTGTACTATTTTAATTAAGTAGCATTTTCCAACATTTCACTCTGACAGGCGGGTCAAAAACACAGGTCACATTCCACAGGTCAAGATTTAAAAGTCCCTACTCCACTGATGAACAACTAGGCCAAAAGTTTCCTGTAGACCTGAAACAACATTTTTGGAGAGTGATTAGGGCTAGGAGGCAGTCTTGGTGTTGTTTATCTATCTGCAACACAGTGACATATACACTGACGTGTGACCTGTGATTTAGGGCCTGTTTACATGGAAGCTGGGTAACCCACTTGTTCATAGACTCTTATTTTTTTGGCATTGCATTTACATTATAGGTGGGGTGACTCGCAAAGGCGGGTTGCCCAGTCTAGCATGCCAGGTAACCCACCTAGGCGGGGTCGCTTTTTGCCACGTAAACAGTTGAAGGTGGGGTAACGAGCCAACCAGGGGCCGGCTCTTGTCACGATATACTACCTTTGGCGGAGGCGTTGCAGAATTAAAAGTGATAATAAGAGGCCACAGCACTGAAACATTGAAGCAAGAGAAGCTAGCGAGAGTAGAAGAGCATTAAACACCAAAATGCGTCCTTCACCCGCCATTTTCCTGTTTACGTACTTAGAGACCACACAGTACATGTAGCCTCGAGAAAGGTCATCCGGGACCCCAGGGTGTTAAGATTGCATGTAAACGCGACCTATTTTTTGACTCCACTTTGGTGGGTTACCCCACCTCCATGTAAACAGGCCCTTAGACCCACCGTAGTTTGACTGCATGGGTGCACCGTGGGCGCCGACGACAAATCCTGGGGGGGTACTCGATGTATCACTGGTTGGGGAGGTGCGGTGCGGCCACTCATACCCTGACCCTGATTAAGACAAATATCGCTGATTTTCCTACCGATTTTGAGACAGAATTCCTATTTTTCACACCCTGTTTAAGACATTTAACCCAGTTTAAGACAAAAATTGATAAATCGATACCCTGATTAAGACAAAAATCCCGAAAAACTAATACCCTGGCTGGCCGCACGTCCCCATTAAGCCCTTATAAGGGATTACCCCCCCCCCCCCCCACCCCCCAACCCGGGCGAGAAATACATGAGCATGCACAGCTGTCGTGTCCTCGTCAAAAGATTCATTATTGAATATCAATACTTTCAATTCTACCCGAATTAGCTGTAGGGAAATCAAAGAAAATTGAAGGTTAATTGCCATTTTAATATCGCACGCAATGCCTACCTTTAAGAATCAGGATACCATTTTCCCAAGTCGGTCGAGCTACATTTGGCATATCTTTAAGCATATCCAGAGGCGTTTTGTAACCAAGCTCACGAAACGGAAGCGGTCTCTTTACCATGTCGTTATAGTCTTTCTGCAATTCCGCAACTGTAAGACCATTTCTTGCAGAAATGAGCAACGAGCGCACATTTTTGATGACTTCTTCACGAAGTCCTTCGTCGCCACGTGACGACCTTTCGGAGTTTCCAGTCATTATTTCATGTGTTAACCCCGCAATTTTTTGTCGTTTAGAATATTTAAAAGGTGCAGACCTTCTCCAGAAACAAAGAAGAGATACACGACAAAAATAGACTAAAAATCTCACATTTCGGTTCGTGAAACGGCAGCCTTCTCTTATTTCAATGTGTAAAGGAAACGCGGGAAGCAAAACAAACCCATACCCTGGGCAAAACATTCCTGTTACAAATCCTGCTAAAACAGGACGCGAGAGACTAAGTCGGGCAAAAATCTCCCAGAGAGCAATGCGTTTTATTATGTTTCAACATGGCGGACGGATCTGTTGAAAATTGAAAATGAGGTCGTATGGCTTTTAGGAAGACAAATGTCTTGCTACGGTTTTTATGATTTTTAGATTCTTCTTCAAAACTACATCAAAAAATGGAATCAGGAAATGATAAAGTGGGAAAGGTTGATGTTGGCTACGAGATTCCAACTTGGAGCAACTGGTCGCCGTTGGCGAAATTTTACCATCCGTTGCAAGCTGGTAGCATCGATGGCACAGATACAGAAGCGCACGATAGAGCTGTTTCCCGTGCTATGTTGGCAAAATGTAAGGAAATAACTGTTCATATATGTCACAGTGAGTGGGTTATTTAACCTGATTTTCGTCTCGGTAGCTCAGATCAGCTGATATATAGTATGGTCACCGTGCAGTGGTCCGCGAGAAAAAAGGATAATCTTGAATATCTTACTTGAATCAAAACGCCACGAACTGAAATTTTCCCTGAAGATAGCTTTTTTCGTTTCTTGCGATAATATTCAATTGGCAAAATCCAAACTGAAATATTTCTCTTGTAATTCGAAAAAAGGTGAACGTAATCGCGTCTCCCTAGCTTCGTCCGCGAATTTGGTCTTTGGTCCGCAAATCATGTAAGCAGCCCAAAAAAAATACCTTTTAATCCCGATTATTTCTGTACAAACATGAAAATTTATTTCTTCTTTATTTTCCTTGATATGTCTCAGCTACAGTCATATTGGATGTTGTTGAGAGTATAGAATCTCCTTTTATTTTCAATTGACTGTCTCCCAAAACACGCTCCATTTCATTATAAGACCGTATAGGTATTCTAGACATACTAAAGAAGGTAACCTGTTCATAAACATGTATAAAAGAAGATTTTGAAAATATTCAGGTAAAGCAAAGACATTTTCCATTTATCAAAGGTTTTCTTTATCTAGTTTGCGAGATTTAAGTTCTCTGGGGTCATAAGTAGTGTAAGTTGTGGACAGATAAAACAAAAGTTTAAAACTCTGCAGAAAATTTGTTCCCAACCGCAGAAGTGAGTTTATGTGTAAATCCATTCTGCCAAAAGACACATGTTCCAGTTGCCTTTTATCTTTACACAAGCCAAGTAAACATGACTGTGTAAGTTACGGGGCCGCAAAAGTAGAGACTTTCTAGAAAGACAAATCAACACACCTGTCAACAAACTTGAATTCTGCTCAATCACCAATAGTAGGAAAGCCGAAATTTCGTCATGTGAAAGAAGAAATCAAGAAATAATCGGATACATTTGTTTTTGGTGGTATTTTTAGTTAACGAGAAAGATCGCGGACCAAGGATCTCATGGACCAAGGACACCATACTGTACTTGTACTTGTTTTGTTTCTAATAATAGTGGCTATTCATATGGGACCCGTACACTGACCTACTGTAAATTTGTTATTCATACGGGAGTTTTCTTAGAATGATTACTACAGGTTTTGAGCCTATTAAACCTTGAACGACAAAGCCATGCTGTTATTGAAAGCTAACCATTTAAAAATGGGTGTTTAGACTTACATGTAACTACTGTTTATCAGCGCTATTTGAAATGGGTGCTTAGACTTAAATACGAGAAACACAAGGCAGGTCAGATGGCCGGTGACATTGAACGAAGGAGATATTTCATGAAATTAAACAGGCATCAATGGCATTGTAAATATCTGAACTGTATATAAAAGAATTAAAGACAGGGTAAGACTTTCCGAGTGTTATTGAACCTGTAATAATCATTCTGAGAAGACTCCCATATGAATAGCAAATATAGGTCAGTGTACGGGTCCCGTATGAAATGCCACTTTGTAATAGGCAATGATTTTATTATTCAAGAAAGGTAGCATCTACATCCTGCACCCTAGAACTCACCAAAAATCGTAATGCTTTCCTTTACTTTGATTTTTTAATTTAATTGTTTCAACTCCTGGTTCTTTCTGTATTACATAATTTGTATTTCCAGATAAACCAAACAAGAGAGTTTGTGGTGATCCAGACAAGACACTGTTTGTTGGGAAACTGAGCAAGGACACCTGTGAAGGTTTAACCTTACTTTCATTTAATGCAGTTTTAGTATGTTAGCAAGAAAGACAGCTGTCAGTAGAAAAACGGAAAGAAAATATAGTAAAAATACCATGCATATTGAGTCATAGATCTAGGTCATCTGAATCCATCAAGGCTAAATTATTAATTTTTATTAGCATTTTTAGCAGAGCTGTATTAGTTTTGTTTGTATTAAGTGATAATGTTGCACTTAATCTCAAGCAAAAAAGAAAATATAGACCTTTTTTAGCCTACTGCCATTCCTATTTTGTGCGTAGTACTTTTATTTTAACGGTTTCTGCCAATTTTAATTGTCAGATACTGTGTATAAAGTGTTTGGAAAATGTGGAGAATTAGTGAATTGCAAGCTGGTCAGAGATGTTGGTAAGTGATGCCAATGAGACACAGTTGTGCCATTTGTGGATGACTGAAATTCCCACATCTTGCACTTCACCCCAGCTATCATCAGGATCTCATATCCATTCATTATTGAATGCTGATGCAGCCATTCAAATAACTCACAGCTCAGCCACGTGATTATTGTCAGTGTTGAAACAGGGAAAGGTAACTTTGAATTTCTCTTGGGTATTAGACCTGGAAAACATTTTTTATTCCTTATAAGGACTGGAGGGGTGCTGGGTCCTCCCAATATAATTGAGTTTGAGATGCCATTTCAAATCAGGCTGGATTTTATTTCAACTCATTGCAGCCAATAATAATAGGGAGTTTAAAGTGCCCCTAACCCCAAAATATTTTTTTCACTAAAATGAAGCTTTGCACCTGTTCGAAACGCATTGCGGTCATTTTTTCATTTTTCTAACATGCCATTTTATAGGCTTCAAACGTTGCAAAAATCCAAGCATCTTTTGTTCACGAATGAGTCAGAAGGGGAGTGGGTCTATTCCTGATTTGACGTCACAAACTGATTTACATTGCATTTACTCTTTGTAAAAGTGCATGCAAAGTAGACTGTGACATCAAATCAGGAATAACCTCTCGGTACAGAGTAGAGAATCAACAAACTCAACCCACATATGACGCCGAGTCTGGGAATCAAACCCGGGCCACATTGGAGGGAGGCGAGTGCTCTGACATCACTGCGCCATCCCTGCAACCCAGTTTGTTGTAATATTACCCCAGTAACATTGTCAGTTTTGGTCATCTCCTTCACCTGAGTGTTTAGGACTAATGAGATACCATGCATGAGAGGTAACATGCAATTCTCAACCACATAAATTATGCTCTGTAATAACCGTGGAGCGTTGTCTCACAGCCTTCCTTGTGCTGAAAGTAATAAAGTCACTGTCTTTATAAATAATATTATTGTTTGGTTAAAAGTTACAGTGTGTACATGTAGCAGAGGTCCCATGCTATTTACAATGACCGGTGTTCATCATGACACTTTTAATGGCCTTGTCTTCATTGAATTTAGTTACAGGGTTCTCAAGAGGCTATGCATTTGTGGAGTACAAAAGTGACAGAGATGCTAATAAAGCCTGGAGGGTAAAATAATATTATATTTATTAACCCATTCACCCCTAAACCGGCCATACTTAGTATTTTACTCTGTCTAACACCAGACAATTTTACTCATCTATGGGGAACCCCCAGGAGTCAATGGGTTAAACTAATTAATTTTATAACATGACCACTTGACCACTGCCTTTGGTTAAAAGGCTTTTCACTAAGCAGACTATGCAGATCATTTTACTATTTACATTCAAAGGACATTTCCAGGAAGAGGTCAAAGTGAGACTTGAAGTTGCAGCTTTGTCTTTCGGGGATTTGTTATCTCTGTTTTGACTAATTAAATGTGCTGTTTGTTGTTTGTGGTGGTCAATTATCAAGTTTGCTGTTATTACTGTTTCCCAAGCGGCTTACCCTTTCCCTTGGGATCATTTGGCCTTCTACTTTCAGGGAACTGGTACCCTTCAGATTCTTGTCATCTTCCTCGGTGTTAAAGAGTCTTGCTCGCCCACTTTACTTTGCACCCCTTTGTTTTGTTGTAATTTAAAAGCTTTATTGTCACAAATAGAAGAATTACATTACATATACACAAAAAATACAACAAAGATAAATGCAATATGAAAGAAACAGACTTACAGTTTGATGCACCTTACCGTGGCCACCCTACAAAGTTTTTTACGATCAGGATGTGCAAATTTCATTGACAGTCACTCCTCCTTGCAAAAATCATACAGTTGTAATTTGAACACTGTTGCATGGGTTGTTGAGTTGATGTACTTACACTTAGTGGTCAAATGTGAAAGTTTGTTGGGTGGCCACAGTACGGTGCGTTGTACTGTAATATGCTAAGCAATAAACTTTTACATAAAAATAATAACCTACAAGAATTATTACAGTTTACACGATTTACACTACCATTGATGAACTACTTGAATTACATTACAAATTATAGTTTACACAAAAAAAGGGATATGTCTTGGCTGTAAACTCTGATTTTGTTTCATTATTTATTCACTAACATGTATGGGCTTGCAGATATTGTTAAGGTCTTCCAGCACTCAAGAGAAAAATTAGAACAATTTTGTCACAGAATTAAAAAATGCTTCGAAGGTTCTCGGGGGAAATTATCCTGTGAAATTAAATGAATTTCAATCAGAAAAAAACAGCAAAATACCTTGCCATTTCAGGCGCTTTTCTATGAAGTGTAGAGATGCGTCTGTCGTCAATTCAAGAGGGGAAGACAGTTTCTATGCATGGTACCTAGTTAACCCGTTTTGATTACCTGTGGAGTCTTATAGATTCTGTTATTTCCAATTTTATTTCCACTTTTAAATCTGGAAACCCTTCAGTAAGCGTAGCGGAGAGAAATACTGACGACAGCAACATAGTCAGAATTAGTCTACCATTCAAAGACCAAGTTCGGAGGCAGTTGCTTGATCTTAGTAATAAGATTGGCCCCACTTTGCAGCCAGTTTTTGTAAGCAAGAAATTAGAACAGGTTCTGAAACCAAAAGAAGCCAAGCCCTCAATTGTCAATTGTACGTGATCTGTGCAATGCAGGTTATGTCGGCTACACAGCTCGACACCTTTTTGAATGTGTTTCTGAACACAAAAATTCGGCAATCGTCTGGATCAATAGCAAAATTCCCACCAAAAGTAGACACATGAAATCCCTGGGTTACCAGTTCAGGTTACTTCCCACCTTCAGGAAGAAGTTTGTACACGCATTAGTTTCAATAAAATCGTAACAAACTATACATCAGAAGAAATAGTCCAAGAAGTTATTTCTTCATTTAGCAAAAATGATATACATTAATTCTGATCATTCCAGCCATTAATCGTCCTCTGGTCTTCGAGGAATTCCTAGTCACAGTACTCTTTGCTGCTGTTCCAAGAGAAGATGGTTCAACAACAATTCCGTTTCTACTCGATAACATGTTGCGAAGAGCAAGTCATACATAAAAAATAATAGAAACTGAAATTCTAACAAACATAGCTTATTTTTCCATGGAAAATGGAATTATATAGCCCATTGATGTCCGATGGAAACAGATTACTTTGCACAGTGATAGAATTTCGAATTTTGGGGCCCCTGAAAATGCCGGGGTACAGAATCAATACAAGTAATGTTGTTCCAAAGCCTTCTGTAACTTGAGATTTTTTGGCCCACTTTGAGTAACTTTCTTCCTCTTTCACTTTGTATCTTGTTGCAGGAACTGCACAATGAAACCATTGATGGTTGCACTATACTCGTGGAGTATGAAGCAGCAAGAACCTTAAAGGGATGGATTCCAAGACGACTCGGTAAGCTGTCTGTGGGGAAGAGGCAACCACAGTCATCCCTTAAATGACAGCTGTAAATTCAACCTAAGAGTTAAAAGTTTCTTGTTAATTATTTTAGGGTGCGTTCGATTGACCTTATTCGGGAATAAGAATACGTGGAGTGATGATTTAAAACACCATGTGTAGCGTTTTGCAACAACATGGATAATGGAGCTTTGTTTGAAGTAGCATTTTAGCAGATGTTTGACAATATAAATGTGAATCTCTGTAAAAACGAAGGATTTCTAACTTCTATTCCATGTATTCCTATTCCGGAATACGGTCAATCGAACGCGCCCTTAATATGTGAGAGAACAACCCAGAAAGGAGTACTTGGCCGACAAGATACATTTAAATGTGTGACAATAACGTGACTGCTTTTTTTGTTAGTTTATACATTTATGATTATTTATCATTTATTTCATTCATGTTTTTACCGGTACATTCAGTTCTGTTTGTTAATAATTGGTTGTTTAGCTGACACTTATCCCTCAAGTGTGATCTAAATTATTGTTGCATGATTTGTTCAAAACAGTTACTATGTAGGCCTTGAGATGTAAACGAAAATGTCACAACTTGTCAAGTATTCCTCAAATTCAAACAAAGCAAAGGCAAATAAAGTATTCCAGATCTTATCTGGCATTACGGGTTCGCTTGTTTTGTTTGAATGCAGGCAAATATCATTAGTTCAGCATCTTTTGAATGACATGAGTTTGTAACTTGCAGGTGGTGGTTTTGGAGGCAAAAAAGAATCTGGACAGTTGAGGTTTGGAGGCAGAGATCGGCCATTTAGAAGACCAATGTAGGTTTTTAGTAATTTTGTCATTAATTTACATTTACCTTTTGTTATTAATGTTTTTAAGTTTTTTATGGGGGTACAGTGGAGGTATTGAGCTAACCCCTGTACATGTAGAAGCCTTGAGGTGCTGTGTTGGTGAGGAATGAAACACAATAATTTGCATTCTAGAGGTTGTCCATGGTAACCGGTCGTTTCCCCTTCACATTGATTCGCCTACGCTGAAGTCGATTTGCCTACAGACGTTAAAGGGGCTAAGTCACGCAAAATGAACTAATTTCATGACGCCCAGAATAACCCCCCCCCCCCCCCAAAAAAAAAACTGTTCAACAACATAAAAGAAATACATCAAAAGGAAAGAGAAGCGTGGATGGATGCAAATGGACAAGATTAAAACAGATTGCATGTCAAGTTTAATGGTAAATCGCCTGGATAAACGTCGTTTCTGCTCAGAATTATCTTGTTTGTGATGTAACGATAATTTTATCAGTAAAGGAATTCCACATTACTATTTTCAAGTTTTAAATTCGAATTTTACCAAAGATTTCCCCGAAACACCCTAAACTAACATGACATAGCTCCTTCAAGTCGATTTGCCAACATGTTTAGAAATTAGAACATCTTATGCGTACTGGACACTCATTTGGTTTCATCAAACAGGTTGATGAAGGTAAATTAACCACTGTAAGAAAGATTTGTGTGGTGATGCTCAATATTTCTCATGATGCTTTATTTACCTTGACAACAATTCATGTCATGTAACCAAATTTTCATGTACCTCTGGACTATCTCCAGTATGCATTAGTTTGATTTTCCATAAAGGTAAAACAAGAATCCAGTTTAAACAAGCTATAAATTACACAAACAAAGGATGAAAGTGCTGTGTGGTTATAGTTTAGATTGTGTACACCACCTTTTTCATAGTTTGATTTTGCCTTGGAATTTCAGTATGGGGTATTGCAAGTTATGACAAGTTTCAGAAAATAGCAGTTCGTTTTGCCTTCCCAAAGGAGGTCAAGCCTATTTTGAACCTTTTAGAGCCTTCAGATAAGAAGTGATGGAAAATATCACACCTTTTACTAAAGGCCCTTTGGCAGATCCCCTACCACCCAGTAAAACAAGCTGATTGCTAAGGAATCGTGGCCATTCCTATGTACCTCCTCCAATTAGAACCGAACGTTTTAAAACGCCCTTTTATCAATAGGTGTCTTTTAAAATTTATTTCATTGTAATTCAGAACGTCCGTTTTTGAAATTAATGAAGACCTTTAATTATTTATTTAATTTCATTTTTACCTCTAGACCAAGTGAACAGGATCGGAAACAAAACAACAACTATTTGCGTGGCTCACGTGATCACGAGACGTCACGCGAGAATTACAGTTATCGCGATCGTGAACGCGAGAAACGTGAGCGTGACAGAGAAATGTCGCGAAGTACTTCTCGCTATCGTGACCGTGGAGATGATGGGAAAAAATATCGTGAACGTGACAGTGAAAGGTCTCGTGTCAGCGAGCGATCTCGTGACTATGAAAGATCACGTGAACGTGGTGGAGAGCGTTACAAAGAGCGCGGGCGTCACGGTGAATCTCGCCACAGAGAGAGAGACGGGTATCAAGATAAAGTAAAAAACAGTTACGAGACAAGTGAAAAGGCAAAAGACGCTTATCATAAACATGAACATCAGGAGGTCGGGATCAGCTAACAGATCTTTGTGTTGGTAGCTGCAAATTCAGCTGGTGTCAATCTCCCAAAGCTGTCTGTATCACAACTAAAGAAACAGAGACCCATTGCATAAATGGCGCTGAAATTTGAATAACAATACTTAAACATCTGGAGCCTTGTGTTAGTACTGTTTAACAAAGGACTTCTCGCGTAGATGTGAAGATGTACAAGTACTGTTATTCAAATTTCAGCGCCACTTCTGACATTTATACAATGGTTCTAGGGAAGAGGCCCATATAGGAGTTTTCAGCCACAAAGTTGGAGTACACCATCCCAGAATAGCGCGCCGCCAATGGCTGGAAATCTGAATCTAACCATCGACCTGATGGACTCTAGATTCCTCTGAATTTTTCCAATAAAATAACAGGGCCAACAACGAGTGTTTGAGTGTGAGTCTTGTTTGTGGAATAGCAATCGGCAGAAGATCGTTTTATGGTGTCCCATTCCCTTATTACACGTAGGAAGACATGTATGAAAAAATCTGGGTGCTGTTAAATAAAGGGAGTCGAACGTACGCCTTCGCGATTCCCTTCAATTGAGCCAAGGGGTACCGTAGCTGGAACTAGACCATAAAACTAAGTTCACAGCCTGTATCCTGCACGGCCGTTAAATGAGTCAGGGAAGTATTTGTCGATGATTGAGCAAGCATTTTCTGGGGAAAAAAAGAATTCTGACAGAAATCGGACCCACGCATGAACTTCTGATTACTAATTAGGAGTTGTTTGTCGTGGAAGTAGCAGTAGCAGTAGAAGAAGAAGCTGTAATAGCTGCGTTCTCAATCATTCATAAAAACTGCGCAACATTTGGTGTAACGTCGTGAGCCCGGTTAGCTCAGTCGGTAGAGCATCAGACTTTTAATCTGAGGGTCGTGGGTTCAAGTCCCATAACTGGCGACTTTGTTTTAAGTTATTCTTTATTGATCGTACGAGCAAAAATGAGAGTATTTATTTGAAGCACGGGCTATAGCTGAAAGAGGGAAATGATCGTAGCACTTACCTGGCTCGTAATCACTTCAACACGATCTCTTCTCTGAATTCACGATTACCGTGAATTTTAAATTTGCTTTGAATTCATCGTTATTGTGGAGGCTTAACTGCAGAATACCCTGTCATTCCAAAACACATGTAAAATCTGTGGCTACGCGGCTACGGAGCTACACGGCTAAGAGGATAAGTGGCCTGGCGACCTGGCCAAACGACTAACGTGGCTACGTGCCTAACTCAGTAACGAAACAAGTTCGCAGACTACTACTACTACTACTACGGGAAATGTTATGTTCACAGAACTCTGGACTCAAATTATCTTGCAAAAGAAGCAAAGGCTATGCACGATTTCAATGCACATTAACAAGATTTCAGTATTAAATAATAAAAAATAATAAAATAAATGAAAATAATAATCAACTTGTAAAGAGCAAGTATCTGTGCGCTAGTTACAAACTAGTAGCAATAAAACAACACTAATGACAATAGTGCAATAAAAATAATATATAAATAAATAAAGAATATAAAAATAAAACTTAGAAATAAACATATATAAATACAAATGTGTACAAAACTGTTACAACTGTTACTCGGTAAAAACTCTGGCGAATAAATGGGTCTTAAGTTTCTTAGATTTAGGAGTGCATAGCAATGTACCGTTATAGTTCCTTCTAAGATTGTAACTAGATGGGGGCAATACAGAAATAAGCTCACTAAGGTACAGTGGTGCTAGCCCCTTAAGAACTTTAAAAGTTATCAAAAGTAACTTAAATTCAATACGAGAGCGGACTGGTAACCAATGTAACTCCCGTAATAGCGGAGTGATATGACAAGATCGAGGTGCACAAAAAACTAAGCGAGCAGAAGAATTCAAAACTCGTTGCAACTTATGAAGCTGATAATCAGGGAGGCCGTAATAAAGACTGTTACAATAGTCAACTCGACTAGTTATAAACGCATGAACTAGGGTCGCCGCAGATTCGCTGGTTAGATCCTTGCGTATACGCTTAATGTTAATAACATGGATGACAAATTACTCCTTAATTTTGGCGCGAAATTTGAGCATTAATTTATAATTTCACTTGTGAAATTACATTGTTGCCATGGCAACTTTTTCTACACTGGCAAAATGGCGTTTTATGAACGTACTGAGTTTGCCACTCATGATATTAATTGCCCCCAAGCATCATCGTAGCTTGAGACTGCGCGTATATTGAATTACAGTAATATAGTATCATAAAGTCTCTGTTACGAGCCTGAAGGCCCATTAAGGCCATCGCTTATCTCCGGTTTCCGTAACATGAAGCGACTATGAGTATTTATGCTCCCCCCTGGATGGAATGCTAGTCCATCGCAGGGTTACCCCCGGCATTACGCCGGTACCCATTTATACACCTGGGTGGAGAGAGGCACCGTGAGAGTAAAGTGTCTTGCCCAAGAACACAACACAATGTCCCCGGCCAGGACCCGAACCCGGACAAAAAGATCCGGAGTAGAGCACACTAACCATGAGGCCCCCGCACCTCCCAATATAGTATCATAACTGGTTGTTTTAGGTTTATTGAGGGACAGATAGAATGATCATGTAATTTCCGCGTAGATCATGCATAAGAAGATCTTGGATGCGCTTATTGCTTTCACTTAACTGGTGAGAGGACAGGTAATTTGCAAATATAAATCTCAGTAGTCCCTTATTTACATTAAACCGTTTCTTTGACAAGAAATTACGGAAGGCCAGCTTTTTCCTACGAGGATAACAGCGAAAAAACCTCTACTTTGTCCCGAATTTTCTATAATAAAAACTTGTTCAGAAATCAAAAGTCTACGTTAACATCACACACCAGGTATACTCCTTAGTATCTGGCTAGAAATATTCTTCTCACTACTTTTTCCTCCGGCCGCGCTTTAGCTATTTGATGAGCCTGAGCCAGTCTCGTGCTTTTTCAAGGATTCTTTTATAAGTGTCCGGTCACCCAGCCCTATGAGCAAAATACAGCACCGATTGAAGATTTTAGCTTCCAAAACTTGCCCAAATTGTATCGGTACGTCCTGGAATTCGTCCACAGAAAGGCCCTGTGAGACAACTTCACTCCTGAACCGCCACTGATGTTTACAACGGGGCATTTTAGGCGTCCCAGTCTGCATAAAACCATCTCTCAGCTCTGTCTCGAGAAGGCCAGACACGCGCGGTTATTACGTTACGTTTATACCAGTAGAAGCAACTGAAATATCAATTCCTTGTAAAAACCAGCATCTTAATTTTTTTGGTAGTTTAGGCCATCGGAGAGCCTGAACATTTACGCATGTTTGAACAAAAGAGAAAAATGCAGTACCTCCAGACATGGCGCTGGAGCGTCGTACCAAACGAGTCATCCCGGGATTTCGGCCCGTGCGGTCGCTTTTGGACGCAGTTGGCCCTTCGCTGCTTTCTGCTACCGACCTCGCCTCCCGGTATGGCATTGAGGGAGAGATATGTCGGCCCCTAAACCATATGAGACAAATCCCACGCCTACTCACAGCTCCAGACCGCCCTTGTCATTACAATTTAGCGTAAGATTTAGTCGCTTATATATTCAAGAGATAAGTCATTTTATCTGTCATATGGTAAGCACTGGAGTCGCAGATTACAAACTGCACGCAGGCGCACTGCTGAAGGTAACATACTTACATGCATAAACTTTATTTCATCTCGAATTTCAGAAAAACTACAGGAGCCAATGTCTTCGAGACATTACATTTACAACTAAAATACATAGCATATACAGATTCATGACTAAATACATAATATTTCAATATATATTACTTAAAAAGAAAAGCTGCATTACAAAATGCGGCCCTGGATTCTCTTTTAAAACCAGTGAACTCAGTGGTACGGATAAAGTCAGGTAGCGCATTCCGCAACTTAGCTGATACGTACGTAAGAAAAAGAACTAAGACTGGCTGGGCCCGGTTGTTCAAAAGGTGGATAACGCTATCCACCGGATAAATCACTATTCTGCAGTTAAGCCTTCACGATAATAGTGAATTCAAAGGAAATTTAAAATTTACGGTAATCGTGAATTCAGAGAAGAGATCGTGTGGAAGTGATTACGAACCAGGTAAGTGCTACGATCATTTCCCTCTTTCAGCTATAGCCCGTGCTTCAAATAAATACTCTCATTTTTGTTCGTACGATCAATAAAGAATAACTTAAAACAAAGTCGCCCGATATGGGACTTGAACCCATGACCCTCAGATTAAAAGTCTGATGCTCTACCGACTGAGCTAACCGGGCTCACGACGTTACACAAAATGTTGCGCAGTTTTTATGAATGATTGAGAACGCAGCTATCACAGCTTCTACCGGAAATGTTATGTTCATAGAACTCTGGACTCAAATTATCTTGCAAAAGAAGCAAAGGCACTGCGCCGCGATTTCATTGCACATTAACAAGATTTCAGTATTAATAACATGGATGACAAATTACTCCTTAATTTTGGCGCGAAATTTGAGCATTAATTTATAATTTCACTTGTGAAATTACATCGTTGCCATGGCAACTTTTTTTACAGTTTATGAAAGTACTGAAGGAGGCAACATCATAGCTTGAGACTAAACGTATATAGAATTACAGTAATATAGTACCATAACTGGTTATTTTAGGTTTATTGAGGGACAGACAGAATAATCATGTAATTTCCGCGAAGATCGTGCATAAGAAGATTTTGAATGCGCTTATTGCATAGAGATGTAGAGTTTGACTGAAGTGGTAAGAGGACAGGTAATTTGTAAATATAAATCTCAGTATTCCCTTATTTACATTAAACCGTTTCTTTGACAAGAAATTACGGAAGGCCAGCTTTTTGCTACGAGGATAACAGCTAAAAAAACCTCTACTTTGTCCCGAATTTTCTATAATAAAAACTTGTTCAGAAATCAAAAGTCTACGTTAACATCACACACCAGGTATACTCCTTAGTATCTGGCTAGAAATATTCTTCTCACTACTTTTTCCTCCGGCCGCACTTTAGCTATTTGATGAGCCTGAGCCAGTCTCGTGCTTTTTCAAGAATTCTTTTATAAGTGTCGGGTCACCCAGCCCTATGAGCAAAATACAGCACCGATTGAAGATTTTAGCTTCCAAAACTGGGCCAAATTGTATCGGTAGGTCCTGCAATTCGTCCACAGAAAAGCCCTCTTGAGACAACTTCACTCCTGAACCGCCACTGATGTTTACAACGGGGCATTTTAGGCGTCCCAGTCTGCATGAAACCATCTCTCACCTCTGTCTCGAGAACGCCAGACACGCGCGGTTCTTACGTTACGTTTATACCTGTAGAATCAACTGAAATATCAATTCCTTGTAAAAACCAGCATCTTAATATTTTTGGTAGGCTAGGCCATCGGAGAGCCTGAACATTTACGCATGTTTCAACAAAAGAGAAAAATGCAGTACCTCCAGACATGGCGCTGGAGCGTCGTACCAAACGAGTCATCCCGGGATTTCGGCCCGTGCGATCGCTTTTGGACGCAGTTGGCCCTTCGCTGCTTTCTGCTACCGACCTCGCCTCCCGGTACGGCATTGAGGGAGAGATATGTCGGCCCCTAAACCATATGAGGCAAATCCCACGCCTACTCACAGCTCCAGACCGCCCTTGTCATTACAATTTAGCTTAAGATTTAGTCGCTTATATATTCAAGAGATAAGTCATTTTATCTGTCATATGGTAAGCACTGGAGTCGCAGATTACAAACTGCACGCAGGCGCACTGCTGAAGGTAACATACTTACATGCATAAACTTTATTTCATCTCGAATTTCAGAAAAACTACAGGAGCCAATGTCTTCGAGACATTACATTTACAACTAAAATACATAGCATATACAGATTCATGACTAAATACATAATATTTCAATATATATTACTTAAAAAGAAAAGCTGCATTACAAAATGCGGCCCTGGATTCTCTTTTAAAACCAGTGAACTCAGTGGTACGGATAAAGTCAGGTAGCGCATTCCGCAACTTAGCTGATACGTACGTAAGAAAAAGAACTAAGACTGGCTGGGCCCGGTTGTTCAAAAGGTGGATAACGCTATCTACCGGATAAATCACTATTCTGCAGTTAAGCCTTCACGATAATGGTGAATTCAAAGCAAATTTAAAATTCACGGTAAGCGTGAATTCAGAGAAGAGATCGTGTTGAAGTGATTACGAACCAAGTAAGTGCTACGATCATTTGCCTCTTTCGGCTATAGCCCGTGCTTCAAATAAATACTCTCATTTTTGTTCGTACGATCAATAAAGAATAACTTAAAACAAAGTCGCCCGATATGGGACTTGAACCCATGACCCTCAGATTAAAAGTCTGATGCTCTACCGACTGAGCTAACCGGGCTCACGACGTTACACAAAATGTTGCGTAGTTTTTATGAATGATTGAGAACGCAGCTATCACAGCTTCTACCGGAAATGTTATGTTCATAGAACTCTGGACTCAAATTATCTTGCAAAAGAAGCAAAGGCACTGCGCCGCGATTTCATTGCACATTAACAAGATTTCAGTATTAATAACATGGATGACAAATTACTCCTTAATTTTGGCGCGAAATTTGAGCATTAATTTATAATTTCACTTGTGAAATTACATCGTTGCCATGGCAACTTTTTTTACAGTTTATGAAAGTACTGAAGGAGGCAACATCATAGCTTGAGACTAAACGTATATAGAATTACAGTAATATAGTACCATAACTGGTTATTTTAGGTTTATTGAGGGACAGACAGAATAATCATGTAATTTCCGCGAAGATCGTGCATAAGAAGATTTTGAATGCGCTTATTGCATAGAGATGTAGAGTTTGACTGAAGTGGTAAGAGGACAGGTAATTTGTAAATATAAATCTCAGTATTCCCTTATTTACATTAAACCGTTTCTTTGACAAGAAATTACGGAAGGCCAGCTTTTTGCTACGAGGATAACAGCTAAAAAAACCTCTACTTTGTCCCGAATTTTCTATAATAAAAACTTGTTCAGAAATCAAAAGTCTACGTTAACATCACACACCAGGTATACTCCTTAGTATCTGGCTAGAAATATTCTTCTCACTACTTTTTCCTCCGGCCGCACTTTAGCTATTTGATGAGCCTGAGCCAGTCTCGTGCTTTTTCAAGAATTCTTTTATAAGTGTCGGGTCACCCAGCCCTATGAGCAAAATACAGCACCGATTGAAGATTTTAGCTTCCAAAACTGGGCCAAATTGTATCGGTAGGTCCTGCAATTCGTCCACAGAAAAGCCCTCTTGAGACAACTTCACTCCTGAACCGCCACTGATGTTTACAACGGGGCATTTTAGGCGTCCCAGTCTGCATGAAACCATCTCTCACCTCTGTCTCGAGAACGCCAGACACGCGCGGTTCTTACGTTACGTTTATACCTGTAGAATCAACTGAAATATCAATTCCTTGTAAAAACCAGCATCTTAATATTTTTGGTAGGCTAGGCCATCGGAGAGCCTGAACATTTACGCATGTTTCAACAAAAGAGAAAAATGCAGTACCTCCAGACATGGCGCTGGAGCGTCGTACCAAACGAGTCATCCCGGGATTTCGGCCCGTGCGATCGCTTTTGGACGCAGTTGGCCCTTCGCTGCTTTCTGCTACCGACCTCGCCTCCCGGTACGGCATTGAGGGAGAGATATGTCGGCCCCTAAACCATATGAGGCAAATCCCACGCCTACTCACAGCTCCAGACCGCCCTTGTCATTACAATTTAGCTTAAGATTTAGTCGCTTATATATTCAAGAGATAAGTCATTTTATCTGTCATATGGTAAGCACTGGAGTCGCAGATTACAAACTGCACGCAGGCGCACTGCTGAAGGTAACATACTTACATGCATAAACTTTATTTCATCTCGAATTTCAGAAAAACTACAGGAGCCAATGTCTTCGAGACATTACATTTACAACTAAAATACATAGCATATACAGATTCATGACTAAATACATAATATTTCAATATATATTACTTAAAAAGAAAAGCTGCATTACAAAATGCGGCCCTGGATTCTCTTTTAAAACCAGTGAACTCAGTGGTACGGATAAAGTCAGGTAGCGCATTCCGCAACTTAGCTGATACGTACGTAAGAAAAAGAACTAAGACTGGCTGGGCCCGGTTGTTCAAAAGGTGGATAACGCTATCTACCGGATAAATCACTATTCTGCAGTTAAGCCTTCACGATAATGGTGAATTCAAAGCAAATTTAAAATTCACGGTAAGCGTGAATTCAGAGAAGAGATCGTGTTGAAGTGATTACGAACCAAGTAAGTGCTACGATCATTTGCCTCTTTCGGCTATAGCCCGTGCTTCAAATAAATACTCTCATTTTTGTTCGTACGATCAATAAAGAATAACTTAAAACAAAGTCGCCCGATATGGGACTTGAACCCATGACCCTCAGATTAAAAGTCTGATGCTCTACCGACTGAGCTAACCGGGCTCACGACGTTACACAAAATGTTGCGCAGTTTTTATGAATGATTGAGAACGCAGCTATCACAGCTTCTACGGGAAATGTTATGTTCATAGAACTCTGGACTCAAATTATCTTGCAAAAGAAGCAAAGGGACTGCGCCGCGATTTCATTGCACATTAACAAGATTTCAGTATTAATAACATGGATGACAAATTACTTCTTAATTTTAGCGCGAAATTTGAGCATTAATTTATAATTTCACTTGTGAAATTACATCGTTGCCATGGCAACTTTTTCTACAGTTTATGAAAGTACTGAAGGAGGCATCATCATAGCTTGAGACAGCACGTATATAGAATTACAGTAATATAGTACCATAACTGGTTGTTTTAGGTTTATTGAGGGACAGACAGAATGATCATGCAATTTCCGCGAAGATCGTGCATAAGAAGATTTTGAATGCGCTTATTGCATAGAGATGTAGAGTTTGACTGAAGTGGTGAGAGGACAGGTAATTTGCAAATATAAATCTCAGTATTTCCTTATTTACATTAAACCGTTTCTTTGAGAAGAAATTACGGAAGACCAGCTTTTTGCTACGAGGATAACAGCGAAAAAAGCTCAAGTTTGTCCAGAATTTTCTATAATAAAAACTTGTTCAGAAATCAAAAGTCTACGTTAACATCACACACCAGGTATACTCCTTAGTATCTGGCTAGAAATATTCTTCTCACTACTTATTCCTCCGGCCGCACTTTAGCCAATTGATGAGCCTGAGCCAGTCTCGTGCTTTTTCAAGGATTCTTTTATAAGTGTCGGGTCACCCAGCCCTATGAGCAAAATACAGCACCGATTGAAGATTTTAGTGTTTAAAACTTGCCCAAATTGTATCGGTAGGTCCTGGAATTCGTCCACAGAAACGCCAGAGAGACAACTTCACTCCTGAACCGCCAGTGATGTTTACAACAGGGCATTTCAGGCGTCCCAGTCTGCATGAAACCATCTCTCACTTCTGTCTCGAGAAGGCCAGACACGCGCAGTTCTTACGTTACGTTTATACCTGTAGAATCAACTGAAATATCAATTCCTTGTAAAAACCAGCATTTTAATTTTTTTGGTAGGCTAGGCCATCGGAGAGCCTGAACATTTACGCATGTTTGAACAAAAGAGAAAAATGCAGTACCTACAGACATGGCGCTGGTGCGTCGTACCAAACGAGTCATCCCGGGATTTCGGCCCGTGCGATCGCATTTGGACGCAGTTGGCCCTTCGCTGCTTTCTGCTACCGACCTCGCCTCCCGGTACGGCATTGAGGGAGAGATATGTCGGCCCCTAAACCATATGAGACAAATCCCACGCCTACTCACAGCTCCAGACCGCCCTTGTCATTACAATTTAGCGTAAGATTTAGTCGCTTATATATTCAAGAGATAAGTCATTTTATCTGTCATATGGTAAGCACTGGAGTCGCAGATTACAAACTGCACGCAGGCGCACTGCTGAAGGTAACATACTTACATGCATAAACTTTATTTCATCTCGAATTTCAGAATAACTACAGCAGCCAGTGTCTTCGAGTCATTACATTTACAACTAAAATACATAGCATATACAGATTCATGACTAAATACATAATATTTCAATATATATTACTTAAAAAGAAAAGCTGCATTACAAAATGCGGCCCTGGATTCTCTTTTAAAACCAGTGAACTCAGTGGTACGGATAAAATCAGGTAGCGCATTCCGCAACTTAGCTGATACGTACGTAAGAAAAAGAACTAAGACTGTCTGGGCCCGGTTGTTCAAAAGGTGGATAACGCTATCCACCGGATAAATCACTATTCTGCCTGTTAAGCCTTCACGATAATGGTGAATTCAAAGGAAATTTAAAATTCACGGTAATCGTGAATTCAGGGAAGAGATCGTGTTGAAGTGATTACGAGCCAGGTAAGTGCTACGATCATTTCCCTCTTTCAGCTGTAGCCCGTGCTTCAAATAAATACTCTCATTTTTGCTCGTACGATCAACAAAGAATAATTTAAAACAAAGTCGCCCGATATGGGACTTGAACCCATGACCCTCAGATTAAAAGTCTGATGCTCTACCGACTGAGCTAACCGGGCTCACGACGTTACACAAAATGTTGCGCAGTTTTTATGAATGATTGAGAACGCAGCTATCACAGCTTCTACCGGAAATGTTATGTTCATAGAACTCTGGACTCAAATTATCTTGCAAAAGAAGCAAAGACACTGCGCCGCGATTTCATTGCACATTAACAAGATTTCAGTATTAATAACATGGATGACAAATTACTCCTTAATTTTGGCGCGAAATTTGAGCATTAATTTATAATTTCACTTGTGAAATTACATCGTTGCCATGGCAAGTTTTTCTACAGTTTATGAAAGTACTGAAGGAGGCATCATCATAGCTTGAGACTGCACGTATATAGAATTACAGTAATATAGTACCATAACTGGTTGTTTTAGGTTTATTGAGGGACAGACAGAATAATCATGTAATTTCCGCGAAGATCGTGCATAAGAAGATTTTGAATGCGCTTATTGCATAGAGATGTAGAGTTTGACTCAAGTGGTGAGAGGACAGGTAATTTGTAAATATAAATCTCAGTATTCCCTTATTTACATTAAACCGTTTCTTTGACAAGAAATTACGGAAAGCCAGCTTTTTGCTACGAGGATAACAGCGAAAAAACCTCTACTTTGTCCCGAATTTTCTATAATAAAAACTTGTTCAGAAATCAAAAGTCTACGTTAACATCACACACCAGGTATACTCCTTAGTATCTGGCTAGAAATATTCTTCTCACTACTTTTTCCTCCGGCCGCACTTTAGCTATTTGATGAGCCTGAGCCAGTCTCGTCCTTTTTCAAGGATTCTTTTATAAGTTTCGGGTCACCCAGCCCTATGAGAAAAATACAGCACCGATTGAAGATTTTAGCTTCCAAAACTTGCCCAAATTGTATCGGTAGGTCCTGGAATTCGTCCACAAAAAGGCCAGAGAGACAACTTCACTCCTGAACCGCCACTGATGTTTACAACGGGGCATTTTAGGCGTCCCAGTCTGCATGAAACCATCTCTCACCTCTGTCTCGAAAAGGCCAGACACGCGCGGTTCTTACGTTACGTTTATACCTGTAGAATCAACTGAAATATCAATTCCTTGTAAAAACCAGCATCTTAATTTTTTTGGTAGGCTAGGCCATCGGAGAGCCTGAACATTTACGCATGTCTGAACAAAAGAGAAAAATGCAGTACCTCCAGACATGGCGCTGGAGCGTCGTACCAAACGAGTCATCCCGGGATTTCGGCCCGTGCGATCGCATTTGGACGCAGTTGGCCCTTCGCTGCTTTCTGCTACCGACCTCGCCTCCCGGTGCGGCATTAAGGGAGAGATATGTCGGCCCCTAAACCATATGAGACAAATCCCACGCCTACTCACAGCTCCAGACTGCCCTTGTCATTACAATTTAGCGTAAGATTTAGTCGCTTATATATTGAAGAGATAAGTCATTTTATCTGTCATATGGTAAGCACTGGAGTCGCAGATTACAAACTGCACGCAGGCGCACTGCAAAAGGTAACATACTTACATGCATAAACTTTATTTCATCTCGAATTTCAGAATAACTACAGGAGCCAATGTCTTCGAGACATTACGTTTACAACTAAAATACATAGCATATACAGATTCATGACTAAATACATAATATTTCAATATATATTACTTAAAAAGAAAAGCTGCATTACAAAATGCGGCCCTGGATTCTCTTTTAAAACCAGTGAACTCAGTGGTACGGATAAAATCAGGTAGCGCATTCCGCACCTTAGCTGATACGTACGTAAGAAAAAGAACTAAGACTGTCTGGGCCCGGTTGTTCAAAAGGTGGATAACGCTATCCACCGGATAAATCACTATTCTGCAGTTAAGCCTTCACGATAATGGTGAATTCAAAGGAAATTTAAAATTTACGGTAATCGTGAATTCAGAGAAGAGATCGTGTGGAAGTGATTACGAACCAGGTAAGTGCTACGATCATTTCCCTCTTTCAGCTATAGCCCGTGCTTCAAATAAATACTCTCATTTTTGTTCGTACGATCAATAAAGAATAACTTTAAAAAAAGTCGCCCGATATGGGACTTGAACCCATGACCCTCAGATTAAAAGTCTGATGCTCTACCGACTGAGCTAACCGGGCTCACGACGTTACACAAAATGTTGCGTAGTTTTTATGAATGATTGAGAACGCAGCTATCACAGCTGCTACGGGAAATGTTATGTTCATAGAACTCTGGACTCAAATTATCTTGCAAAAGAAGCAAAGGCACTGCGCCGCGATTTCATTGCACATTAACAAGATTTCAGTATTAATAACATGGATGACAAATTACTCCTTAATTTTGGCGCGAAATTTGAGCATTAATTTATAATTTCACTTGTGAAATTACATCGTTGCCATGGCAAGTTTTTCTACAGTTTATGAAAGTACTGAAGGAGGCATCATCATAGCTTGAGACTGCACGTATATAGAATTACAGTAATATAGTACCATATCTTGGTTGTTTTAGGTTTATTGAGGGACAGACAGAATGATCATGTAATTTCCGCGAAGATCGTGCATAAGAAGATTTTAAATGCGCTTATTGCATAGAGATGTAGAGTTTGACTGAAGTGGTGAGAGGACAGGTAATTTGCAAATATAAATCTCAGTATTCCCTTATTTACATTAAACCGTTTCTTTGACAAGAAATTACGGAAAGCCAGCTTTTTGCTACGAGGATAACAGCGAAAAAACCTCTACTTTGTCCCGAATTTTCTATAATAAAAACTTGTTCAGAAATCAAAAGTCTACGTTAACATCACACACCAGGTATACTCCTTAGTATCTGGCTAGAAATATTCTTCTCACTACGATACGATACGATACGATACGATACTTTATTATTTATGCACGGTAAAATCATCAGCTAAGATTACAAACAATGCTAAAATCTAAATTACAAAAGGTAAAATTTTAAAATGATTACAATAAAATAAAACTAGTTAAAATATAAAATATTTAAAAATATTTAAAGTTCAAGCTATAAACTAAAAGCTGTTTTCCGTGAATGCCGTGCGTTAGACTTAAAGAATGTCATTAATCTTGCGTTTAAATTCCCCCAGAGACTCTGTGTTCCTTATATCGCATGGTAGACTGTTCCATAATGTGGCGCCATTGTAGCTAAAGCTTTTTCGGTAATAATCAGTGCGCGGTAATGGAACATTGAGCTTATTTTCAGAGTCCCTGAGGACATAAGCAGAGTCACGCCACGTAAACTTTGAATACAGATACTCCGGAGCTAGCCCGTGCAGACATCTAAACACCATAGTGGCTTTATGAATTTCCTGCTGGCGTGCAAGATTTTTCCACCCTAAAAAATCGAGTAGCTCAGTTGCATCAGCATCATAGTTCGAGAATGTCAACACACGGGCTGCTCTATTCTGCAATTTCTGCAGTTTGTCTCGTAGCGTTTTCCCACAGTTACCCCAAACAATGTCACAGTAATCAAAGTGAGGTTTTACTAAAGCTTGGTAAATGAGATGTAAGGTTGATGCTGGAATCAGGTGCCTAATTCGCTTTAGGGCCCCGATACCAGAGGCGATCTTTTTAGTTAATTTTTCGATGTGACTATGCCAATCGAGTTTATCGTCTATTATCACACCAAGCGATTTTGTAGCTGTAACCTGGCTCACTTGAGTATTGGTCATTCTAATTGTTGGTGAAGCTGTGAGAGTATTCAGTCTCTGCCTCGACCCTATTAGCATGAATTCGGTTTTGGTCATGTTCAATGTGAGTTTGTTCGCTTGTAGCCAGTTGAAAACGTTTGCTAGGTCTTCATTTAGACAAAACTGAACATTCTCAAGATTGCTGCCCGCGTATGTAAGGTGCGTGTCGTCAGCGTACATTCTCGGTTTACAATTTGATAAGCAATTTGGAAGATCGTTGATATATAATAAGAACAATAATGGACCGAGGATGGTCCCTTGAGGGACGCCGCATGTCAATGTGCAGCTATTGGATAGCGACCCGTTCACAGAGCATTTTTGTGTGCGGTTTTCTAAGTATGACTGAAACCATTTGAAAGATTTGCCATGTATACCATAATAGTTTAGTTTCGATAGAAGGATCTGATGATCAACAGTGTCAAAAGCTTTTTTCAAATCTAGAAAAATGACTCCATTGATTTTCCCGTTATCAATATTATATGCCCAAGAATCTGTCGCTTCCAACAAAGCTGTTACAGTTGAATGATTAGCACGAAACCCTGATTGATTTTGACATAGAATATCGTGCGCTTCCAAATAGGCATAAAGCTGTTCATAAACTATCTTTTCAAACACCTTTGCCACTATTGGAATCACCGATATTGGGCGGTAATTGTTAACATCACCGCGGTCACCCTGTTTATAAAGAGGGGTAACCCTTGCATATTTCCAGTCATCTGGAAACGTCCCTTGACTAATGGATTGATTGAAAATATCACATATCGGCATACAAATAAGGTCAGCACATTCCCTGACAAATCTAGCAGATATTTTGTCAAGGCCCGTTGCCTTTGTCTTGTCTAGTTTATTTAAAAGTGAAAATACTTTGTTTGGATTGGTGGGTTGGAGCTTAAACCGTTTATCTGTAACAGTAAGATATCTTTGATAGCTACCATTATCACAATTTATCTCACTGGCAAGTTTTGGACCAATGTTAGCAAAGTGGTTATTGAATTCATTTGATAGCTCCAACGGATTAGTTGTCGTTAATCCGTTCACTTTTAGTGACGCCACTGACGTTTTCCCAGATTTCCGAGAAGTTAGCTCGTTTATAGTCTGCCAGGTCTTTCGGGAGTCGCTGGCGTGCTTATTAAAACTATTTTGGTAATAAACTTGCTTAGCTGAGCGTATTTGCTTATTGACTATATTTCTTTGTTTCTTAAATAATGCCCAATCGTTAGGATCATTTGTCTTGCTAGCTTTGATTTTTAATATGTCTCTATTATGCATAAGGTCTTTCAATTCAGAGGTAATCCACGGAGAACTCCTTGAACGAACGCGCATCGTTTTCAGTGGGGCATGTTTGTCAGCGATAGCCAGAAATGTACTTTTCCATTGCTGCCACATCACGTTTGGGTTGGAAGACTCGTATACATTATCCCAACATTGAGATAGAATATCATAACGAAAATTTTGGCGATCGAAATTTCGGAAATTTCTATATGTAATAGAATTATGTCCATTAGACATCCCGTGCAGAGCAAGTTTTCTATACACATACACCATGCTATGATCACTTATCCCGATATGACAAACTCCCGAACAAGCAATCTTATCCGAGCAGTTGGTATAAATTAAATCAATTAGAGTTGATGAGGTGGGTGTTATCCTCGTCGGTTCAGAGATGAGCTGCTCGAGTCCGTAGACATCAGCAATACTCCTTAATTTGGATGTGTCATTATCATATCGAGTAGTGATCATGTCACAGTTCATGTCTCCCAGTACAAAAAATTCTACATTTTCACTATCCAATTTCCCGATTAGGGATTCAAATGGAGAAAAAATGCCAATGGGAGAGTCAGGTGGTCTGTACCAAGTAACAATCACAAAAGATTTTGAATTTGGCTTATGGATTTCCAAGCAAAGATTTTCTAATGCATCCATATGTAGGTCATTTCGTACTGTAAAATTGATTGAATTTTTTACATAGAAGCATACCCCTCCGCCGCCTTTTGTAAGTCTATCGCGGCGAATTATTTCGTATCCCGGAATATGAACATCATGATCTCGAATACTCTCGTTCAGTTTCGTTTCATTTATGGAAACAATATCGATATCATTGTTTGCTAATAGGATTCTTAATTCGTCTATATGTGTAGTTAATTGATTAATATTGAGTGATGCCATTCTAAAACCGCGCAAAGGAGGCAATATCGAGACAGATTTTTCGGCCCTTTGGTTGCTTAATGCATCCCGCACGGCATTGACGGACAGCATATTATCTCATTCTAGGTGCGATTTAAAATTATTATAAAACTGCTCATTACCTTTAAAATTTAAGTGCAGTCCACCTTTGTTGAGTCCACTATGAGATATGTTCTCATGATGGATTAATTTCCATCCATTTTGATGGCAGAACTTCTTTAGATGCTTGTTGGCTGTTTTCACTGCCTGGTCAAGCTTATCTTTTCTGCATACAAGCTCCGAAAGCGTGACTATAGTATCGCAAGTGCCCTCAATCTGCCTCGCGAGATCCACAATCGATTCCGCAACAGCCTTTGGTTCCCTGGTTTTAAGATCATTAGTCCCAATGTGTAAAATCACTTCGTTGGGCGAAGATTCCAGATTAGGTTTGAGATAGTGATTCATGGCCTTTGTCGTAGCGCCCGAGAAAGGCTTGACTATAACCCTATAGCCAACTGCTTTTCCCAGGTCTTTTCCAGGTATTCTTGAGATCATCGAATCTCCTATGAGCAGGGTTGTGCGCTCTTTTGGTTGTTTTTCGGGTTCGGATTCTTTTCCTGTCAGGGTGTTATTAGGACCTCCTTTGTCTTTCGATTTCTTTCTTTTGTTCTTTGATTTCACAACTACTTTTTCCTCCGGCCGCACTTTAGCTATTTGATGAGCCTGAGCCAGTCTCGTCCTTTTTCAAGGATTCTTTTATAAGTGTCGGGTCACCCAGCCCTATGAGCAAAATACAGCACCGATTGAAGATTTTAGCTTCCAAAACTTGCCCAAATTGTATCGGTAGGTCCTGGAATTCGTCCACAGAAACGCCAGAGAGACAACTTCACTCCTGAACCGCCACTGATGTTTACAACGGGGCATTTTAGGCGTCCCAGTCTGCATGAAACCATCTCTCACCTCTGTCTCGAGAAGGCCAGACACGCGCGGTTCTTACGTTACGTTTATACCTGTAGAATCAACTGAAATATCAATTCCTTGTAAAAACCAGCATCTTAATATTTTTGGTAGGCTAGGCCATCGGAGAGCCTGAACATTTACGCATGCTTCAACAAAAGAGAAAAATGCAGTACCTCCAGACATGGCGCTGGAGCGTCGTACCAAACGAGTCATCCCGGGATTTCGGCCCGTGCGATCGCTTTTGGACGCAGTTGGCCCTTCGCTGCTTTCTGCTACCGACTTCGCCTCCCGGTACGGCATTGAGGGAGAGATATGTCGGCCCCTAAACCATATGAGACAAATCCCACGCCTACTCACAGCTCCAGACCGCCCTTGTCATTACAATTTAGCGTAAGATTTAGTCGCTTATATATTCAAGAGATAAGTCATTTTATCTGTCATATGGTAAGCACTGGAGTCGCAGATTACAAACTGCACGCAGGCGCACTGCTGAAGGTAACATACTTATATGCATAAACTTTATTTCATCTCGAATTTCAGAATAACTACAGGAGCCAATGTCTTCGAGACATTACATTTACAACTAAAATACATAGCATATACAGATTCATGACTAAATACATAATATTTCAATATATATTACTTAAAAAGAAAAGCTGCATTACAAAATGCGGCCCTGGATTCTCTTTTAAAACCAGTGAACTCAGTGGTACGGATAAAATCAGGTAGCGCATTCCGCAACTTAGCTGATACGTACGTAAGAAAAAGAACTAAGACTGTCTGGGCCCGGTTGTTCAAAAGGTGGATAACGCTATCCACCGGATAAATCACTATTCTGCAGTTAAGCCTTCACGATAATGGTGAATTCAAAGGAAATTTAAAATTCACGGTAATCGTGAATTCAGAGAAGAGATCGTGTTGAAGTGATTACGAGCCAGGTAAGTGCTACGATCATTTCCCTCTTTCAGCTATAGCCCGTGCTTCAAATAAATACTCTCATTTTTGTTCGTACGATCAATAAAGAATAACTTAAAACAATGTCGCCCGATATGGGACTTCAACCCATGACCCTCAGATTAAAAGTCTGATGTTCTACCGACTGAGCTAACCGGGCTCACGACGTTACACAAAATGTTGCGCAGTTTTTATCAATGATTGAGAACGCAGCTATCACAGCTTCTACGGGAAATGTTATGTTCATAGAACTCTGGACTCAAATTATCTTGCAAAAGAAGCAAAGGCACTGCGCCGCGATTTCATTGCACATTAACAAGATTTCAGTATTAATAACATGGATGACAAATTACTCCTTAATTTTGGCGCGAAATTTGAGCATTAATTTATAATTTCACTTGTGAAATTACATCGTTGCCATGGCAAGTTTTTCTACAGTTTATGAAAGTACTGAAGGAGGCATCATCATTGCTTGAGACTGCACGTATATAGAATTACAGTAATATAATGCCATAACTGGTTTTTTTAGGTTTATTGAAGGACAGACAGAATGATCATGTAATTTGCGCAAAGATCGTGCATAAGAAGATTTTGAATGCTTTTATTGCATAGAGATGTAGAGTTTGACTGAAGTGGTAAGAGGACAGGTAATTTGCAAATATAAATCTCAGTATTGCCTTATTTACATTAAACCGTTTCTTTGACAAGAAATTACGGAAGGCCAGCTTTTTCCTACGAGGATAACAGCGAAAAAAGCTTTAGTTTGTCCCGAATTTCCCATAACAAAAACTCGTTCAGAAATCAAAAGTCTACGTTAACATCACACACCAGGTATACTCCTTAGTATCGGGCTAGAAATATTCTTCTTTCTTACTTTTTCCTCTGGCCGCACTTTAGCCATTTGATGAGCCTGAGCCAGTCTCGTGCTTTTTCAAGGATTTTTTTTTAAGTGTCGGGTCACCCATCCCTAAGAGCAAAATACAGCACCGATTGAAGATTCTAGCTTGTAAAACTTGCCCAAATTGTATCGGTAGGTCCTGGAATTTAGCCACAGAAAGGCCAGAGAGACAACTTCACTCCTGAAACGCCACTGATGTTTGCAACAGGGCATTTTAGGCGTCCCAGTCTGCATGAAACCATCTCTCACCTCTGTCTCGAGAAGGCCAGACACGCGCGGTTCTTACGTTACGTTTATACCTGTAGAATCAACTGAAATATTAATTCCTTGTAAAAACCAGCATCTTAATTTTTTTGGTAGGCTAGGCCATCGGAGAGCCTGAACATTTACGCATGTTTCAACAAAAGAGAAAAATTCAGTACCTCCAGACATGGCGCTGGAGCGTCGTACCAAACGAGTCATCCCGGGATTTCGGCCCGTGCGATCGCTTTTGGACGCAGTTGGCCCTCCGCTGCTTTCTGCTACCGACCTTGCCTCCCGGTACGGCATTGAGGGAGAGATATGTCGGCCCCTAAACCATATGAGACAAATCCCACGCCTACTCACAGCTCCAGACCGCCCGTGTCATTACAATTTAGCGTAAGATTTAGTCGCTTATATATTCAAGAGATAAGTCATTTTATCTGTCATATGGTAAGCACTGGAGTCGCAGATTACAAACTGCACGCAGGCGCACTGCTGAAGGTAACATACTTATATGCATAAACTTTATTTCATCTCGAATTTCAGAATAACTACAGGAGCCAATGTCTTCGAGACATTACATTTACAACTAAAATACATAGCATATACAGATTCATGACTAAATACATAATATTTCAATAGATATTACTTAAACAGAAAAGCTGCATTACAAAATGCGGCCCTGGATTCTCTTTTCAAACCAGTGAACTCACTGGCGCGGATAAAATCAGGTAGCGCATTCCGCAACTTAGCTGATACGTACGTAAGAAAAAGAACTAAGACTGTCTGGGCCCGGTTGTTCAAAAGGTGGATAACGCTATCCACCGGATAAATCACTATTCTGCAATTAAGCCTTCACGATAATGGTGAATTCAAAGGAAATTTAAAATTCACGGTAATCGTGAATTCAGAGAAGAGATCGTGTTGAAGTGATTACGAGCCAGGTAAGTGCTACGATCATTTCCCTCTTTCAGCTATAGCCCGTGCTTCAAATAAATACTCTCATTTTTGCTCGTACGATCAATAAAGAATAACTTAAAACAAAGTCGCCCGATATGGGACTTGAACCCATGACCCTCAGATTAAAAGTCTGATGCTCTACCGACTGAGCTAACCGGGCTCACGACGTTACACAAAATGTTGCGCAGTTTTTATCAATGATTGAGAACGCAGCTATCACAGCTTCTACGGGAAATGTTATGTTCATAGAACTCTGGACTCAAATTATCTTGCAAAGGAAGCAAAGGGACTGCGCGATTTCATTGTACATTAACAAGATTTCAGTATTAATAACATGGATGACAAATTACTCCTTAATTTTGGCGCGAAATTTGAGCATTAATTTATAATTTCACTTGTGAAATTACATCGTTGCCATGGCAACTTTTTCTACAGTTTATGAAAGTACTGAAGGAGGCATCATCATAGCTTGAGACTGCACGTATATAGAATTACAGTAATATAATGCCATAACTGGTTGTTTTAGATTTATTGAGGGACAGACAGAATGATCATGTAATTTCCGCAAAGATTGTGCATAAGAAGATTTTGAATGAGTTTATTGCATAGAGATGTAGAGTTTGACTGAAGTTGTGAGAGGACAGGTAATTTGCAAATATAAATCTCAGTATTCCTTTATTTACATTAAACCGTTTCTTTGACAAGAAATTACGGAAGGCCAGCTTTTTGCTACGAGGATAACAGCGAAAAAAGCTTTAGTTTGTCCCGAATTTTCTATAACTAGATGCTTCTGTGAAGCATACACTGCGTTGCCTGTGGTATGTGCTACAGAAAATCAGAAGGCACTGAATTGTGTGGTATTGAAATACAGCATTCCAGTCTCCGAAGAATAACAAATAAAAGAGAAGTGAGAAACATTGGCTTCTGGGTGACATGTTGATAATTTTCCAGTTCCCTCACAACTTCTTTTCACCACAAGTGTGCCCTCTGAGCATCTGAAAGCTTTGTAATACTAAACTTCACTGAAGTCAAGCCCTGTTTCGCGGGGTTAGGGTTAGGATGGGAGACCAAAACAATAAACCTTTCATAAAAACAGAAACATCTGACCGAAAATACTATTAACGCTAACAAATGCGAACTCAGCAAGGTACAGATTCTGTTAGCTTGGTTTATGCAAAACAAATATTGATGAAAAAGCAAATAACTATTGATACACAGTTTTCAGAAAGAGCAGAAGGAAGTTTCCCGGACGGCCGATCGAGAATAAAATATTTACGACATGAAAACAACATTAATTTTGAACCGTGAATATAGAATATAAAAAGTTATGATCAGCGACAAACATTTTGGGAGATTTTTGCTACGTTCAAGTAAATTGCAAAATCGAAAGTGACATGGCCGGAATTCAGCGGGCGCCGTGATTAAGTTACCGCGGCATGTTTACTCACCAAACAGTGAAGCGTCCGTGTCAAATGATGGCAAGATACCGGGTTTTTGTGAGTTTCTTTTTCTGTCAAGTGTTATAAAGTTTGACAATGAAATGAGCGAAGTCAAAACAAAGATCACAATCGCCCAACTCTTTTTTATGCAAAGTCAAAATTTACTCTCCAAGACGCGTACGACGTTATTTATCACCAGGTCATTCCATCATTTTGGAAATAGCAGCTACTTTATTATTCATCTGCGTCACAAGTTTTCACTGATTTTGGGGCTCATTTTGTTGAAACTTAAGCAGGCTTCCAACAGGCCTGTGAACCCTTCCTGCTTACAGAGCAATACTAAAAAACTTCTCCCATATCACATTTCAACCTTAAGCTCGAAAATTCAATACACGACATGATATTATAATTCACAAGGGCAGAAAATACCACAGAATCCTTTTCCAGCGAAATATTTATTGAAACAAACAACATATTTGCTCTTAGAGGCGAAAACCTCTTCCTATTTCATTGCGTGCGTGAAGACAAGAAACTCAATCGTGTCAAATTACCATGTACTTTACTTCAGGTAAATATTATAGCTCACTTTGATTTCGTCTCGACGGGCGATAGATTGTTGTCGAAGTCCAGTGCTCGTCGCTTTTGAGATTCCTGCCTATTTTATCCAACTAACTTTCCATTATTGAGCTCCATAAGGGTATATTTTGTTTAAGGATCCACTAAAACGCCATTCGCGTTACATGACTTTCGACGCCATTGCAGGCTAAGTTAATGATTCTACTGTGTCCACCAGAGAAATCTACGCAGTTCCACTACCCTCTCGATCCTAAGAAAATACTCGCAGAAGGCTCTGTTCACAAAGACACCACTTACCAGGGAAGTGACAGGCAAGACTTTTACCGACACGGAAAAAAAAAAAAAACTAAAAAAAAAAAAAAAAAAAAAGGGAAAACAAACAAACTAAACGCAGACCTCGACTGGGTTTGCCATGAGGCAACCCAGTAAAAAGAGGACCGGAAGAAAGTAGCCTTATTTGCCAAAATGCATCACGGGTAACTGGTAGCCGACAGCAGGATCAGTTTTCATATTGGGCACAATATTTACGCGAGTGCTTACAGGTTCCAAAGCAAATTGACGGGGAGATAAGACCAGACAACACCTTTAATTGTCCAGATTGTCTCGAATCGGTTCAGCTTTCAGTTTGCCTTTTGCTCGCAGTATGTTTTTACCTGACGAAGGAGTTGTAAGGCCGCTGATATCCAAAGTCGAACCTGGGTAAAACGAATTGTGAGTTTGTATTGCACGGGCGAAGAATAGCACATTGAGCGGTAGCCTCAAGCATATTCATGCGGCAGGATAACAAAGGAGTCTCTCTAAGGAGTTAGCCAGGTAAATGGACCGCAAAATACTACACCCAGCCATTGTAATATTGCAGGGTCGTAACAAGGTCAAAGACCTGAAAGGGCCGGGATCAGGGATCACAGACCTGCGATCTGGAATCATAAAGCGTGGGATCGGGATCAGCAGTATTTTTCATGGAATCAGGGATCAAATTTTTTGCGGGTTCAGGGGTCAAAATTCTCATCATCTTTGCGATCAGGGATCAAAATTTTGGGTCAAAATATGGGATCCATTACGAAAATTATACCTCGTTACAACCCTGATATTATGCGCAGATCAACTGAGACTTCAACATCCCTTCCCCCCGCTGGGCAAAGCCTGGGCATTTGAACTTTTGGAGATTGGATCGTTCAAATTCCCGCCCCCCTCGGGCCGAAATGTTGTTGCCCTACCCTATCGTCAGACTTGTCTGTCATACCTTACTAAAGAACAATCGTCGTTGGCTCCCTCCGTCTTTAATAAAGACCTTTTGAAAGCCTTTTTTGTAAGCCAATCGCTCACAAATGCTACATCTCTTCCTTTAATTAAAGGCTTCCATCTCGTCCAAACACATGTTTTATGGCTGTTAGTGACTTTGGCGCCCAAAAAAAAAATAATTTGAAACCTGACACTTCCGGTTCAATTTTTCTCACCCCATGCAGGCAAAGGTCAAATTCCCCACACCCCGGGCACAAAAGATAGTCAAATGCCCAGGGTTTGCCCGGGGTTGGGGAAGGGGGGGGTGTTGAAGTTTCAATTTGATAGGCCCATTAGAAAGCTTAAAGGGGCTAGGTCATGCTGTTTTAGGTAATTTTGTTTAATTTTTCTAGTCATGAGCTCTAAACATCAAATTGGCAGAGCAAGAGTCTTTGATTTGAAAAATCACGGCCACATAACAATGGAGAATGATTTTCCAGCTGTTTAAATGACATTTTGATATAAACTGATATAAATTTGAAAAAAGGTGGGCCGACGTTTTTCAAATTTACCCAAATGCAATCCATTGCAATCCTCCCCAGTTTTGTCCATCCTTGTCCCTTCTTAGCTTTCCTGTGTTTTGTTTGAGTTCTTCTATAGTTTTGAGCCGTTATTTTGTTATTTCAGTTAATTCTATGACCATTTGATCAATGCTGAGATTGCCTAAAATTGCGTGACCTAGCCCCTTTAAGCACCCACGTTTCTAAGACGCAGATGGCAACCGGAAGTAAGCTGTTTTCCCTTTTAACTTGTCTTCCCACAACCACATTTACATTGCTGAGTATCTTTTCTCCATTAGAGATGATTAGTTTAATAATCTGGGAGACACCACTGTCCTGGCATGCAAAATGTGTTCTCTTCCGGTTGCCGTCCGCACTTCAAAAATGTGCAGGCTTAAGCTCCCTATTACAGTGTACCACAAATGGTTATTTCCACCACCTTTGGCTCCTGAGGTTTTGCGGCATACTAACATTGCGATTGAAAACCCTGCATATACATGCTACAGTTAAATTTAAATTCAGGTTAATTTTAAACTAGCCAAGGTTGAAATTGAAAGTAGGAAACATCAACAAAAACCCATCAATTATTAGCAAGTATGTGTAAGATATTTAGTAAGTAAATTGGCCTTAGAGGTGAGTGGATGAACTTAGTGTCGCTTAAATTTTTCAAGAGTATTTTATAAAACCACAAATACTTGTTTTGAAGTTGACAGTTACTTGTGAAAATACATTGTTCATGGTTAGTCTTACGAAGCTCAAGTCTGTCTGTAGTGGTAAATCCAAACTTTGTGATTACTTTTGGCACAGTCCCCTTCAAGTTGTACAATTTGAGCAAGTAGCACATTAGGATGAAGGGGCGTTTCCTTTTCCATTTTATTACTTTCAGCAGCACTTAATCCTAAACTGAGTTCGAACTTCTTTGTCTTCTTCCCTCTCTGGTGTATGATAGCTGCAGAAGGCAGGCTGCTGGCTGCCTACAAATAGCGCTGATAAGCAGTATTTACGGTAAGTCTAAGCACCCATTCCAAATAATGCTGATAAACAGTATTTAAGTCTAATAGCACCCATTTTAGAGCAGTTAGCTTTCAATAACTGTGATTTAGGATTAGTCTGCAGTCTGTTGTCTGCAGTTTACAAGTGTCAGACACTGCTCTCTTTCAAATTATTAACCATAATTCTCCTGCTCTGTATTTGGTGTAGCTGTGACATGTCATTTGTGGCTTTTTGATTTCTTTCCTCTGAGAGATTTTGAAAACCACTTCATATCGCATTTTGGCAATTACAGTTCTGTGAATGGTTATGTTTTTTTTACAAGCAGTTTCTCCAAGATGATGACACTAGTGGTTTGGTGATGAGTTCTTTTATTTGATTTAACTACAAATTAAGGTTATCTTTTGTTGTTTTAGTTACCCTTGCCACCATCCTTTTGTCACATTGCGAACGTTTGTTTGAGATGAAAATCGGTTTGTTATTAGAAATGATGCCTTGTTCCTGGTATATTTTGCATAGTGAGGTAAATAGACTTCATATAATATTTGACGATTTGTCCTTCAGAATCAAGAGCCCACCTCTTGCAAACAATTTTTGCTTTTGTTGCACTGGAGACCCAGAGCATTTTCATTCTTCTTTAGATAAATTTAGCCACTTTTTAACTTCTTCATAAAGTTCCATTGACGGCATATAACTGTGTGGATAAGCTGAAATCTTTACAACGCTCACTTTATGCCATTTGCGCATATGTGAACTGGTGGTTGTTGTGAAGGCTTGGAAATAGTTTAAACTCATTGGTAGAAAAATCATCCCCAAAAAAGGAAAAACCATTTTTAGACAGTTCATAATAACCTAAGTTGAAAAAATTTAACCTAGGCTGAAAAACTCAACCTTGGTTGAAATTATAATTAACTTGAACTTTAATTCAACCTGTAACATACACAATGTAGTATAGGAAGATGATCATGAAGCTGGTTTTATGCCCATTCAGTTCTGTCATAAAATTGGCCAAGCAATCCCCCAATGGTTCCACCCAAGAAAACTGCTAAAAGAAATTTATTTTGTACTCTTACAAAATCCACATTGTATTCCACAATCTAACATTATGTGTAAACAACTTTTTGTTCCCAGAGGATTTAACTTAAGTTTTTTCTTTTTCCAGTGGAGCTTGGAGAATATGATCCTAAGGAACATACTCTGGGTTAGGTATGTGTCTGAATTTAGGTTTCTTCCTAACCAGGTAACATTATTTGTTTAATAATAAATGCTCATTTTGTTTCCCGAGAATCTCAATGATTCCCTGAGGCGCAGCCAAGGGAAACGTTGAGATTTGAGGGGAACAAAATGAACTGTTTCCCGAGGGACCAGTCATAAAGTGATTTGTTATTTAGCACAAAAAGAAAAACATGCAATGGCAACAGCAATGGCAGTCGTCAGTGAACATTCGCGGGTAACAGGTGCACTGTTACCCTCTGACGACATAGATTTTACACCGTTGCCCGCTCAGAGTCTTTTGGTGGGAACAGTTTCATTGTTAGATGTCTTGTTACCTCGAAGTAACCAATGAGAGAGCACGCTGCTAGGGGGACAAACTCAGCTATATAACAATTTTTGTTACATTGACCCTGTTCTCCTTTAATTTTAGGTAGATAAGCCATTTAATCATGCAATAAACCTTAAAACTGTGTGTCACTGATTGCGCCAACTGTTTGTTTTTGCTTGCGCCGATCAACACGTGCACTTTTTTCCACTTCCCTTTATTTGAACCAATTAGATTTTTTGGTGACATGTCCAGCCATTACCCTCCTGCCAATCAAATACTGCATTCTATGGCTTGCCGTAGATGGACATTTTAGCACATCTTTTCTGAGAAATCCTTGTTTTGTTCTTGACCACTAAGTGAGTCTTTACATTGTCCATAATTTTCAGTACTACATGTAGGTCCAGCTCCATTTGCTCAGCTCGGTGTGTTACTAAAAATGTTAACATTATGGCTAAAAAGGATGGTTAGTCCTAAGGTACTACTAGCTTTTGCATTCAAGGTTGATTCAGTGTTGATGAGACAGTGACTTGTGACCTTGTGATTGCCTGCTGCACTTTTTTATGATCTACAGTCCTGGACAAAATAGTTGCTCAAGATATTTTTGACTCTGTTGTCCAATTAAAAACGGAACAGTTTACCAACTCACTTGGATATTGGACACTTCCCATTTTTTGGAAAATTATAGCTGCTTTGCTCGCTCTGGAATTAAAGATCCTTTCAAAAAAACTCCATCGGTACAGAAAAAAAGCACTCTGGCATTGCACCAATTTTCTGTGTGGTCTCTAAACTCCTCTTATGGCGTTTACGCCAGTAAAGCTCCCTAAATGTAGGCTACGCACGCATTGATTGGGTACGGAAGTTACTATTTGATCGCAAAAGGAGAGGTGGTGGCGAAAGATTAATCCTTGTTATAAATTTACATGAAAGTTTTTTGTCGAGAAAATGAATCCCCATCCAAAAGGTAGCGTTTCTAGGTTGTGTTTGTTGCGAAGTTTGGAAAGAGCCATATCCGCTTGGAATAAGAGGCCGATAAATCATTCAAACTTAGTGTTACCGGCCGAAGTACATAAATAACTTGAATTATTTCAAACGGAATGGTAATTATTTCAGTTAACGAGCAAGTTAATCTGTTGGTCATTGCTTTCATGTATTTGGTGGCTCCTAAAAGAGCCGTTTTATGTAATTGAAGTGAACTGCAAAGTTCTTCACTTCTTAGGTGACTTTTTAACGGAAGGCTTCTTAGCCGCGGGTTTCTTCACTGGTTTTTTGGCCACTTTCTTTGCAGCAGGCTTCTTGGCTGCGGCTTTCTTGGCAGCAGGCTTCTTGGCTGCGGCTTTCTTGGCTGCTGGCTTTTTGGCTGCGGCTTTCTTCGCTGCAGGCTTTTTAGCGGCGGGCTTTTTCGGAGATTTCTTTGCTTTCTTCGCGGCGGGCTTCTTTGCGGCAGGCTTCTTGGCTTTGGCGACTGGTTTCTTTGCAGCTGGCTTCTTTGGTTTCTTCTCCTTCTTCTCTACCTTGGGCAACTTGAACGAGCCCGAGGCGCCAATACCTTTTGTGTGCACAAGCTTCCCGCTAGCAGCACCTCTCTTCAAAGCCATCTTAAGGTGTGAGCCGACTTCTCCAACCTTGTAGTTGCTCTTGATGTATTTCTCGATGGCTTGGCGCGAAGAACCACCTCGCTCTTTCAGAGCTGAAATGGCAGCCTTGATCATATCCAAGTATGGTGGATGATCAGCAGGTTTTTTTGGCTTTGGAGCCACCTTCTTTTTGGGGGACTTTGCTGCTGGTGCTGGATCAGACATCTCGAAATTTCTTGTATACCTACGAACAAATCGAACACTCGAATACTCTCCGCCAAGCGCGCGCGTAATAAATACACCATATGCGGACCATCGTGGAAACAATGCGTTAACATGGCGTGTGCCAAAGTTGTGTTTATTCCCTCGGCTTTCTGTATAGAAAACCGCCATTAAAACTTTAGTTCTGACAAGTAAAACGGCTTAACTCTAACATTTATCCCTTCGGCCAAATGTTTATTGACAGCGCTTGAGAACTTGTTGAAGAGAAGAGTGAGATTTTTAGCTTTTGTTGTTCTAGAGTTGGTAGTTTATGAAGACCTTTTTCTCTTTGGGGTGAATTTATTTCTGTGCAATCCGTGTTACTGCATTTTATAGACTTAAACTTGAAAGAATAACTTCTACTCAACGCGTAAGTGTAATAAAATAGTACAGTCAACCTCATTTTAAATGTGCTTTTTCCGCTGAAAATGACACAAGAAAGACAAGCCTTGTAGGTCGCCATTGATCAAAGTGGCGAACGGTGGAGTCATCTGTTCGAAGATTTAAGTATCAACAAATGTCTAGTTTTTTCATCTTAAAGTCGTCATGGCTACCCTTCTTGCATATATCTTTTGTGTGTGTGTCCCCGCTTTCGTTTTTTGGACGAACAGAGCAGTGATAACACAGTTGCAACGGAGCCTCATAAAGAATCCATTTATGCTGGTCGTTACGCAATTTTAGTTCACCCGCTTATTGTGGTGATCATCTTAGAATATTAGAATTCAGGACTCTCGACGGTTTATATTTTTTGCTAAATTCCCAGTTTTAGTTTACATATTTTTTGCGCCAAATTGTCGTCCTTTTTCCGTGCATATTATGTAACGGGTTTGATTCAAGTCAATAATATAAGGAAATTTGAAAATTCGAGTTTTTATGATTTAGATCATATTGTACACTTATTACAGAATATGCTATGCCATGTTATGAACGAGGTAATTTGTGAAACATGTATTTCCGTAAGCATCTGGATCCTGCTCAAAATTTTGTGGTGGCTTGTAGTACGTTGGCCGCACTCTATTTGAAAACTCTGGTTCGTGACCTTACTCAATTACTTTAGTGTATTTTAGATTACTTTGCAAGTTGATATCATTTTGAAATTTGGATGCTGAGGTGCAATAGTCGTTTAAATATCGGGTGAAATTGAGTTGAGTTGGGCAAGACAGCAGCCTGACATTTTGCTTCTGTATTGCGGCGGACAATTGGTGCGTTCGAATTTACCGGAGCAGCAAAGGGCAATGATACTTAGCCGACAGTTAGTGGGATACAGACATTTAACATTGAATAGGTTTCATTTGAATCTCTTGCTTCGTTAAGAATGTTGGTTATTGCTTTTATTGATTTGGTGGCTCCTAAAAGAGCCGTTTGTATTGTGGACGGTGGAAGTGATTTATGCTCTCTCTCCACGGATTCTGCGGGCCAGCTGAATATCCTTGGGCATGATGGTGACCCGCTTGGCGTGGATGGCGCACAAGTTGGTGTCTTCAAAGAGACCCACAAGGTAAGCTTCGCTGGCCTCTTGAAGAGCCATGACAGCAGAGCTCTGGAAGCGCAGATCGGTCTTGAAATCTTGAGCGATTTCACGCACAAGACGCTGGAAGGGCAGCTTGCGGATCAACAGCTCGGTGGATTTCTGGTAGCGACGGATCTCACGAAGAGCGACTGTTCCAGGCCTGTAACGATGAGGTTTCTTGACTCCTCCAGTTGCGGGGGCACTCTTGCGAGCCGCTTTGGTGGCGAGTTGTTTGCGTGGAGCTTTTCCTCCGGTGGATTTACGTGCAGTTTGTTTGGTACGAGCCATCTTTCCTTGAACGAAAACGTTGAGGGATAAAGTAAGAAATCGTAACTATGATTTTATATCAGGCGCGCTTGATTCTGATTGGTTTTAAGATAAGTGATGTGATTGGTTGAGCCCAAATCATAGAAAATTTTCGATCCGGTGTTAACTCCAAGCTAAGTTTATATGCAAAACATAGCTGATCGTTTAATTATCATAGCTCTAAAAGCAGTAAGAAGGTTTAATAAGAGTTTAAATAAATTAAGTAGATTCGTTAGCCATCATTTTCACCCGAGCAGGTGATTTTTGCTACACAGAAATTGCTGATAGTCGAATGTTCCAAAAATGCATCTAACACTGATGAGCATTTGACCCTTGTACCTTTGGCGTAATTGTTCTTTTCATCCAATTAAAAATAAGGATACATTTGTTTTCTGAGAGGCCATACTGGTCCATATAAATAGAAAGAAACTTCTTGCAGATGTTATTCTCACGTTCTTCAAATCGCTATCAAGATGTCTGGTCGAGGTAAAGGAGGCAAAGGTCTTGGAAAGGGAGGCGCTAAGCGTCACCGAAAGATTCTTCGTGATAACATCCAAGGTATCACCAAGCCAGCAATTCGTCGTCTAGCTCGCCGAGGCGGTGTCAAGCGAATCTCTGGTTTGATCTACGAAGAAACACGCGGTGTTCTGAAGGTTTTCCTTGAGAATGTCATCCGTGATGCAGTAACGTACACGGAGCACGCCAAGCGCAAGACTGTCACAGCCATGGATGTTGTGTACGCTCTGAAACGCCAAGGACGCACACTTTACGGATTTGGCGGTTAGATGACACTGGCGCCACACTGAGAAACAAACGGCTCCTTTAGGAGCCACCAAATCTCACAAAAGTCATGACCAATAAATACTGGGTTTTTAGTATATCTTTTCTCTTGTTATCCATTGCAAAGTTTGACGGCGGTTTACTGTTTATATTTACCTCAAAGAAGACATATTTTCGTTTAAGGGTGAAGTTTAGAGAACAGCGAATTTTGCAACGAAGGCTAAAAAGATGCTCGGGATATTTAATTTCACGGTTAAATATCCTACACAAAACTCTCAAAGATTAACTTACCCTGGTAACTTAGCACTAAATAAACGGCTAAAGTTTTTCTCAATATACTTTGAACTCCTATATTTAGCGGTTACTTTGCGGCTAAACTTGATGACAGTTAGGGTTGCCCACATTATGCCGGCATATTTGAGCATAATAGTGAAGAATTATCATGGAGAGCATTACGCCAGCATAATAGTAAGAAAAATTCCAAATTGGGCAAAAGCATGCAAGAAAATCTTGCTTATCCAACCGTCATCTGCAGCCTCAGAGAGGCTCTTCTCATTGCTACAAAATGCCTTTGAGGACAACCAAGCATGAGCTATGGAGCACTATATTGAAGCGTCCATCGTGCTTCAGTATAACAAAAGATGATCACATAAAAGGAATACTTATACTTTATGTTGTCGATTTAACAAATTGATGTCAGTTTTTCATGCGTCTGTGGATCTACGAGGCAGTAACCGAGTGGATCCGCCGACTACTTTGACAATGTTATGACGAAATTCACTGTCAATAACAGGACAGACTCACGAAAAACTGACATCAATTTGTTTTTTACAATAACAAAAAGGCAGAGTGGTCAAAATTAAGTCAAAACACGAGAAGAACCGGAGACAAAAATGCGAGAAACTTCAATCTGACACAAGCAATATCTCGTCATTCTAGCATAAATTATAAATTTGTGTCTGTCCGCTTATTGACAGTAAAAATTAACCAATGGATTAAAATTAAGCATATCAAGCGATTGTATTTTATTTTAGGTGAAAAATGAGTGATCCGGGGGAAATTTTTTGAGCATAATAGTAACATTTTTTGAGCATAAAGAATTATCATAAATTGTGAGCATAATGTGGACAACCCTGATGAGAGTCCTATTTTTTCCGTTTTTCCGTTATTCGGCTAAACACGATACGCAAATACGTGACGCAAACTTCCGACAGCAAAATAAAATATTCCGGTTTTCGTTTTGGGTTTTTTCAGGGATATTAATCTTATCTGCGAGGATATTTTCATTTTTAACATAGAGTTCAATAATCGTTAACAATCAAACGCTGTCGTCGAGTGTTTTATAGTCTCCTTCGCAACGGCTGCGAAGGAGACTAAGTGTTTTACGGCTTGAATATATGATGTTTGCAATATGCGCGCGTTTTTTCGGCGCGCAAATTCAAATGTGAACCAGCCGAGAAATTTGCAATCGAAGACGGCAGCGTGTTGTTATTACATCTAAATTCGTGTTTCTTGTTATTAACTTTTTGAGCACAGAAAATATTAATGTGCAACCAAAATAATTGTGGCATGCGTTATTTTTGTGTGACAAAGAACTAAAATCCACTCCAAAGACGAGAAATTATATTTCATACTCATAGGTAATATCATACGTCTTTTAAATGGAAATAGTTGGTAGGATTATGTTCGGGAATGATTTCGGTGGCTTTAGATATTTTGGAGATATTTTTCTCTTATTCCCTTTCCCTAATTAATTGCACAAAGCTCCTCTTACTCTTGCACCGGCAGTTTTGGGACTTTTTGGTTTACTATTGCTTCTTTTGTTTTTTTCTTTTCTTTTACTTCAGAGGAAGTCGTAACGCACTCCTCCGAATAGGCACTTAAGCCCGGTTCCCACTTGTGCGATAAGCACAGCCGGGGATGAGTTTAGCGACGTTCACACAGTGAAAGAAAGAAGCCAAGGAAAACTTGGCATATGCAAGCGTAGATGTAGTAAGATTCAAGATGGCGTGCGAATCGTTGAGTTTGTGCTTACTTTAACTCACGCCGATCCCAGTTCTGAAATAAGCACAAGCGTGAGATAAGCACGAGCACAAGCACAAGGAAAGAAAAATTTCCTTTTCTTTTTTTGTGCTTATTTTACGGCTGTTCCCACACGATTTCTCTCATGCGTATCGCACAAATGTGAACCAGGCTTTATTTCGGACTCATTTCCAACAGATGCGCTCAGTTTACTTGATTGTATGCGGTTGAACTTAAGCAAAAAACGTTTGTTTTGCTTGGCTATGCACTGACAGCCATGAACAATGGAGTTCGATTAATCGTTAAGAATTAAAGGATATCGTTGAACGTTTTTTCGGCGCGCAAATTCAAAGGTAAAGGAGCTGAGAAATTTGCAATCGAATGTTACAGCAAAAAGCAGAAACTCGTGTCTTTCTTGTCAAGAACTTTTTGGAGCAGAATATAATTGTTCCACATTTAATAATTGAAGTTTCTCTTATTTTTGTATGAGAAAGAGCCAAAATCTACCCCAAATACGAGACGCTTATTAAAATTGAATTTGAGACTAGTAATGCATGTTTTGAACGTGTTGGTGACGACTTTATCAATATTTGGTGGCTCCTAAAAGAGCCGTTTTTTGTCTTCTTATGTGCTTCCTTAAGCCTTTGCCTTCTTCTCGGTTTTCTTGGGCAGAAGGACAGCTTGAATGTTTGGCAGCACGCCTCCCTGCGCGATGGTGACACCAGCAAGTAGTTTATTCAACTCCTCGTCATTGCGGACAGCAAGCTGAAGGTGACGGGGAATGATTCTGGTTTTCTTGTTGTCGCGAGCAGCGTTGCCCGCCAATTCGAGAATCTCAGCGCTGAGATATTCGAGCACAGCGGCCAGGTACACTGGAGCTCCGGCGCCAACTCGTTCAGCGTAGTTTCCTTTGCGGAGAAGTCGATGGATACGACCGACAGGGAACTGAAGTCCCGCTCGGGATGAGCGGCTCTTGGATTTGGTGCCCTTTGCTTTTCCTTTACCGCGACCAGACATTTTTCCGTTAGCTTCGAGTTTACGAACACTTTGCGAAATAAATGTCGATAGGTAACAACAGGGAAATTTATACGCAAGACAATACTTCGGTCGGATCGAAACGCACCAATCAACTTTTTATATCACATGTGCTTTGTTTGAAAACGGAACTAACTATGTTGACCTTTGGCCAACCTGAAGTTGTGAACCAATAAAAAATTGACGATTTCGATCCTTATGTTAATTGATCCTACCTTTGTTTTATTATAAATAGCAAGTCATTCACATAGCGTTATCATTCGATTCAAGTCGAACCCTATTGAGCGAAAATGGCACCAAAAGTTGCAGGAAAGAAAGGCGAGAAGAAAGCTGGTAAGGCTAAGGCCGCCACTGGTGACAAGAAAAGGCGAAAGACGAGAAAGGAAAGCTATGCAATCTACATCTACAAGGTGTTGAAACAAGTTCACCCTGACACTGGTATCTCCAGCAAAGCCATGGGCATCATGAACTCCTTCGTCAACGACATCTTCGAGCGCATCGCTGGCGAAGCTTCCCGCCTGGCTCACTACAACAAGAAGTCAACTATCAGCTCTCGCGAGATCCAGACCGCCATCAGGCTGCTTTTGCCCGGTGAACTTGCGAAACACGCTGTTAGTGAAGGAACCAAAGCTGTCACCAAGTACACAAGCAGCAAGTAAACTCAGTGAGTTTACCGCCAAAACCAACGGCTCCTTTAGGAGCCACCAAATCTTGTAAAAGTTATACCAACACGATTATATCAGAATCTCCCCCATCAACCCCTGAATCGTTTTTCATGCTGAAAGAAAATCGTTTCCCGGCCGTTAAGTTTCTGAGACGAGAACAACCGTTAGCACGCTTTCTTAAAACACTGTACTTGCAGAACATAATTCGTGATGTCTCTCAAATTCCAAGCTCTGCACATATCAAAGTTGATGTCATATCATACGCAACGGTGTAAGTGCATCTGCCTCGCAATATATTTTAAAACGAGATGCTTCTGTGAAGCATACACTGGGTTGCCTGTGGTACGTGCTACAGAAAATCATAAGGCACTGAATTGTGTGGTATTGAAATACAGCATTCCAGTCTCTTTCCAGTCTCTGAAGAATAACAAATAAAAGAGAAGCGAGAAACATTGGCTTCTGGGCTGACAGGTTGATAATTTTCAAGTTCCCTCACAACTTCTTTTCACGACAAGTGTGCCCTCTAAGCATCTGACAGCTTTGTAATACTAAACTTCACTGAAGTCAAGCCCTGTTTCGCGGGGTTAGTGTTAGGATGGGAGACCAAAACAATAAACCCCTCATAAAAACAAAAACATCTGACCGAAAATACTACTAAAGTATTAACGCTAACAAATGCGAACTCAGCAAGGTACAGATCCTGTTAGCTTGCTTTATGCAAAACAAATATTGATGAAAAAGCAAATAACTATTGATAAGAAAGAGCAGAAGGAAGTTTCCCGGACGGTCGATCGAGAATAAAATATTTACGACATGGAAACAACATTAATTTTGAACCGTGAATATAGAATATAAAAAGTTACGATCAGCGACAAACATTTTGGGAGATTTTTGCTACGTTCAAGTAAATTGCAAAATCGAAAGTGACATGGCCGGAATTCAGCGGGCGCCGTGATTAAGTTACCGCGGCATGTTTACTCGCCAAACAGTGAAGCATCTGTGTCAAATGATGGCAAGATACCGGGTTTTTGTAAGTTTCTTTTTCTGTCAAGTGTTATAAAGTTTGACAATGAAATGAGCGAAGTCAAAACAAAGATCACAATCGCCCAACTCTTTTTTATGCAAAGTCAAAATTTACTCTCCAAGACGCGTACGACGTTATTTATCACCAGGTCATTCCATCATTTTGGAAATAGCAGCTACTTTATTATTCATCTGCGTCACAAGTTTTCACTGATTTTGGGGCTCATTTTGTTGAAACTTAAGCAGGCTTCCAACAGGCCTGTGAACCCTTCCTGCTTACAGAGCAATACTAAAAAACTTCTCCCATATCACATTTCAACCTTAAGCTCGAAAATTCAATACACAACATGATATTATAATTCACAAAGGCAGAAAATACCACAGAATCCCTTTCCAGCGAAAATTTTATTGAAACAAACAACATATTTGCTCTTAGAGGCGAAAACCTCTTCCTATTTCATTGCGTGCGTGAAGACAAGAAACTCAATTGTGTCAAATTACCATGTACTTCAGGTAAATACTGCTCACTTTGATTTCGTCTCGACGGGCGATAGATTGTTGTCGAAGTCCAGTACTCGTCGCTTTTGAGATTCATGCCTATTTTATCCAACTAACTTTCCATTATTGAGCTCCATAAGGGTATATTTTGTTTAAGGATCCACTAAAACGCCATTCGCGTTGCATGACTTTCGACGCCATTGCAGGCTAAGTTAATGATTCTACTGTGTCCACCAGAGAAATCTACGCAGTTCCACTACCCTCTCGATCCTAAGAAAATACGCGCAGAAGGCTCTATGCACAAAGACACCACTCACCAGGGGAGTAACAGGCAAGACTTTTACCGACACGGAAAAAAATACTAAAACGGAAATCTACCTATTTTCCGACTGGGTTTCCCATAGGGCAACCCAGTAATAACTAGACCCTCCGTGAGGGTACACTGGGTTGCCTGTGGTACGTGCAGCGTTCCAGGCAATTTTTTTTCAAGTTGGGGGGTCATCACCATTTAAGGGCTCACCCAGAAGTCATACCAGCAGAGTCCCTTTGGTTCACAACTCCTCACACGTTCGCACGACGAAACAGATCCTTTTCTGAGGTTAAAAACCTGGCTACCGGCCTATTAATTAATCATATGTCAGGAAGAAGAAATTCCTGTCCTCTTTAAAGAAAATTGACACGCATTGCTTACGTGTGGTAGTGACGTAACACAGCGATTTATTCCATAATGTCAACTGAGCTGTGTGTTGTCTTCCAGGAGATTCAAGTTGTCCTTGCGTAATATGTAGCTCTAACAGTGCACGATATTGTTTTGGTTTTGTCTATCATTGTAGTGCCATGGTAGAAGTCTTGGGTAAATAGCCTGAGAAGACATGTGGTTACTAGCAAAGTACTGAACCCAGAAAGATT
>NC_090870.1:49537021-49542021 GCF_036669935.1 Montipora foliosa
CCAACTGTCTGGAACAAGTTATAGTGACCATGCATATTTGCAATGATGTTATGACGTTCGTTTTACAAAATGTACATCATTAGTGAAAATGTATAGTTCTTATTACAGTTATCTGAGTAGGTAATTAAGACCTGATTGAGTAAGCTATTTCCGTTGCATTTGTGGAAAAAAAATGAGATTTATCTCGTGCCCCTAAGTATTTTGGCATGATGTCATAATACGCTGTCGGTATACATTGCAAATAAAAACATACACAACAGGTAGTTAACTGTAGATGTTAGCCTTGGTATTGAAAGCCGCAAAGTACCGTCTATAAACTTTCGTTTAAAACGAGAAGTAAAGTTTTTTTTACGTTTTCATTCAATGGGAGACACATTCAGAGTGCTCACCTTCATGAATTATTTTGTGATCCCAGTGACTCTTCAAAAAGTGCTCTTTTAGTTTGCATTCTTTTGGTAGAGGCTGCCTTTCCTTCCTTGGACAAAGACTGCAATGATACAGGCGTCCCTTACAGGGTGAAGGACACTTAGCATCACCGCAACGATCAAATTTTTCAGGAAAACTAGCAGTGGCTGGAATGATAGACACATGCTCTAACAATTCTTCCTGCAAATGAAAAGAACCTTTGATTGGTAAGCGGCTGAAGGCACATCCGTGAAGAAGCCAAAACAAGAAATCACCAAAAAATAATCACGTCTTACTTCAATTGATGACATGATGCTCGCGCTTCCTGCGCGCACACACTGAACTGTTGATACGCGTGACACTGTTACCTTTCATGGGACAAACCAAGATGGGTGAACGTAATTTCCTTGTGAACAAGTTGATGATTCGGGCGTGCAAGTGAGGGTCACTTGATCGGTTTTTGGTGATGAGAGACCTACGAAAAGGATTCTGGGATCGCCAAAGGGAAAACATGGCATACCAAGGAAGACAGACGTACATGACCACAGAAAGTGTTTTCTTTGTCAAATGCAGTGAATGTTGGAGAAAGAGTAGTTACAATTGCCCGTGAATCTGTAAAACATAAAGATGACTGAATAATTTTATGCGGAAATTTTAAGTTTCAGGTTTGTGTGATGGATTTGATGAAATCCAGCGATTACACTTCAAGTTGCGTAAGATCGATTGTGAAATTTAGCTATAATACCGCTGAATTTCACAAACAATCTTATGCAAGAAAGAGCGAAAATCGATAGATTTCGTGATATCAATCACTTTTGATGTTGGCGCACAAATTTTGCAGCCTACGTGGCACGGAAAATCACGACACAATGTTTTGGCTCATGTTTCTGCTTGTGAGACCCACAGCGATCCAAAATCCTCTGTGTATAACGTTTGGCTCAATGAATGAGTCACCGGCATCCAATGGGCCACATGAAAAAAAAAATCGTTTGCATTATCTGTAGGATGCGATGCAAGGAGACGGGCAGTTGTCCTTTATCTGATTTCGGCTGGTGGTGTGGTTTACAGATGCTTAAAATCATTTAGATCTTGTGGCGTTGAATTTTGTAAAGAAAACTTTGATCGCGGACGTGCTATCTCCGACATCCAAATAACTGCTCGTAATTTGATAATATGGACAGATTCAACAGCTAAGAAAAGAAAGCAAGAGTACCAGTTAACTTTTTGCCTCCAATACAAACATATTCACTCTACTAACCAACGTGAACTTTTCTTCAAATTTATTGGCTACAGCTAATAATATAGAGTTGGTGACAACTTGACAGACAACTACAAGAGGTTTCAGTTTTGCGAAGTGTCGTTGTATTTCAGACGTTCTCATGCAATCAGTGTTCCAATAAATAATGTCGACTATCGATGTAATGGAGGCACAGTTAGCCCTAACGGAGAAGCAAAACTTAACGGTCATCATAAAAAAGGTTGTCGGGATGATAAATTAACCCTTGTCCCTAACCCTTCCTGAGACCATTGAATGTACTATTGTAGCCTGACATCATGTATATATCGGCAGCGAACGATCAGCTGGAATGGTGAAATCGATTTTATCCAGTACATTTACTAATTTAGTACACACCGATAAAGTCCTGTGCGTAATTGTTATAAGTGATTAGAATCTGCATTAAATTACTTGCACCAGCCGGTGACAGCTTTGCGAAATAAGGGCATGTTTATTGAGCTTGAACGTATCACGAACTAGTGATTATTCTGTGATCACACTTCAATCGAAAGTTCCCCATTGTGCTTGCAGTTTTTTATACATTCGTCATTGACCGCGAATGACACCAATGCCTTTCAGATAACTTGAGTCGTAAAAAAATTACATCCATAACTATATATATATTATATATATATAATAATGATCAATGGTAGCAAAATTTCAGTTCATCGTTTTATTGCTACAACGCTGTTTCGTATGGTCGAAGGACGACCACACTCATCAGGCAACGATTCGTTATTGCCTGATGAGTGTGGTCGTCCTTCGACCATACGAAACAGCGTTGTAGCAATAAAACGATGAACTGAAATTTTGCTACCATTGATCATTATTATCACTGCTCCTCTCAGAGTTGAGCGCTCTCTAAATTTATTCTATTCAAGTTCAAGAAGTATTATATATATATATATATATTACTAGTGCTAATCACCCTTACTTGCAGTCGAGGACTGAATTGCGAAGGGCGCGGCTCACGACATCGGGCTGAAAGCATACAAAGGTGCCTCTGGCTGGCGCTATAAAGTCCATGTTTGATGTCGGAGCACAGCACCACAGCTAGATGTCAATTAGCTGTGAGTCGATTTTGATGAGGGAGGAAAACCGGAGTACCCGGAGAAAAACCCTCGAGTCAGGTTGAGATCGACTGAAACTCAGCCCACATGCTGGCCGAGGCCAGAATTGAACCCCGGCTCGCAGTGGTGGGAGGCCCGATAGATAACCACTAAGCCACCCTAACTCATAACTGACTCATAACTGATGAAATGAACCCCTTAATTTATAAACCCCTTTGCAATGTGGATTGTCCCAGGTATGGAGAGTGCAAAAAAAAAAGCTAATTAAAGTTGACTTCCGCGGTTACTAATTTTCCTTTTTTTTTTTTTTTTTTTAACGCAACACCTAAGAGTAAGAGCGGCTACGATAATTTGCAATCTTGCATGACTGGTGCACGCCTAGAAAAGTGGTTCTTGCGAAATCGAAATGGGAAACACCAAACACTGTAGAAAACAGATTAGTAATTTAAGCTCACAAAGGTCATCATTATGGTTATTTGCAAAATCCTGTATAGCTCGCTTTTAAAGATATGCATGTATGTAAGATTACACCAGTGTGGAGAATTGGAACCTACTGAAACCAAACGTGTTTCTCAAATGTGTTTTGACATGATATGATCTTTATCTTTCAACTCTCCCACTGAAAGGCAAAAAGCATAATAGGTTAGCTAAAAATATTATTCTATTCGTTGCCATGGTAACGGCGAACAATACCAAATTCGTTACAAGTCGACGGTCATTTTTGAAAGTGTTTCATATAGCCTGTAAGGTCGGACCTTACAGATAGCCCTTACGCTTAAAACCTGTCCGTAAATCGTGCCTGGTGTATAAGATTTACGACGAAAACTGACTCTTTGACTTTCCAAGCAGAGACGCCTATATTAAAAAATGAATCGCATACAAAGAGGTTACCCTTTCGATAAGCTTAGATAACTCGTAAGGTCAAATTGTGACACTACAAACCTTGAAAATCTCGGAGGAGGCGGATTTGCCGCAAACCTTTTGTTTTTTAGATTTGAAACCAAAAAGTTTACACGTTGATAACTCTGCAAGTTTGACTTTTACACACGACGACATCTGCAACTGGCTTTTTGTAGAAAAGGTGTTGAAGGAAATTATATTATTTGTTGTTGTTGTTGCCGTGAAGGGAAACCCAGTTTTGTAGAGAACTAAAGTAGGGGATAAAACCTGCTGTAAGCCACGTGAATTTACAATTTCACATGGTAGATTTCAGTGGACCTGAAATCTCGTAGATGCGGCCCCGATTGCTCGAATTATCAAGTCTTAACAAAGGTCATTGATAAAAGCCCCTATCAATAGTTCGAAATTAACCACGGGTGGCGCAAACGCCGGTTAGTTTTAAGTATCGTGGTACAGTCTAGGAGCCTAGCTAGTTAAGTTGCTAACAACTGCTTTAAAGGACGTGTTGCACAATCAGAGAAACAACGTGGCGGTCCATTTGCCTTGTGGGGGTGTGCAACCGAGGCACAAAAGAACTGGTAAAGGAAATTTAAGTTTGCAAAAGCGACTCTCAGAGGCTGTCATTAAGTCACGCTACGGATTTCACGTAACTGCATTCAGTTCGTTGTTCAGTTCTTACCACATTTTCTTGCGCAGAAAAATTTGGCTTTCGATTCATTCCCGCAGCCGGTTGTAACTATTTACACCTCTGCTCCAAGCCGCCGGGCACTTAAAGTAAAGAAACCATGTCGCGATGAATGGACAGAATACAAAGAAAATAAATAAAGAAATAAACTTTCGCTGAAGAACTCAGCCAACCCGGATTTTTGGGATATTATATTGTAAATTAGGTTAAGTGCCTTATATGGTGGGTCATGGCTTGTTGTTGACAATCTCATCCATACTGGGGGTTCGTAGGTCAGGGCCTGATATGGTCTGTCATGGCTTTATAAATGAGGATCTCATAACAGGGATTTGATATGATGTGTCAGAGCTTTAAGGTGACGATCTAATTACAGGGGCTTGATATTGCACGTCAGGATCTGATATGGTGTGTCATAAGGTCATATTGACGATCGAATATCAGGGGCTTGATATGGTTGGCCGGGGCCTGATATGGTGTGACATGAAGTCATTGACGATAGAATATCAGGGGCTTGATATGGTTGGTCGGGGCCTGATATGGTGTGTCATGAAGTCGTATTGACGATAGAATATCAGGGGCTTGATATGGTTGGTCAGGGAGTGATATGGTGTGTTATGAAGTCATATTGACGATAGAATATCAGGGGCTTGATATGGTTGGTCGG
>NC_090870.1:49547021-49582021 GCF_036669935.1 Montipora foliosa
CGGCCGCTAAACCATATGAGACAAATCCCACGCCTACTCACAGCTCCAGACCGCCCTTGTCATTACAATTTAGCGTAAGATTTAGTCGCTTATATATTCAAGAGATAAGTCATTTTATCTGTCATATGGTAAGCACTGGAGTCACAGATTACAAACTGCACGCAGGCGCACTGCTGAAGGTAACATACTTACATGCATAAACTTTATTTCATCTCGAATTTCGGAATAACTGCAGGAGCCAATGTCTTCGAGACATTACATTTACAACTAAAATACACAGCATATACAGATTCATGACTAAATACATAATATTTCAATATATATTACTTAAAAAGAAAAGCTGCATTACAAAATGCGGCCCTGGATTCTCTTTTAAAACCAGTGAACTCAGTGGTAGGGATAAAATCAGGTAGCGCATTCCGCAACTTAGCTGATACGTACGTAAGAAAAAGAACTAAGACTGTCTGGGCCCGGTTGTTCAAAAGGTGGATAACGCTATCCACCGGATAAATCACTATTCTGCAGTTAAGCTTTCACGATAATGGTGAATTCAAAGCAAATTTAAAATTCACGGTAATCGTGAATTCAGAGAAGAGATCGTGTTGAAGTGATTACGAGCCAGATAAGTGCTACGATCATTTCCCTCTTTCAGCTATAGCCCGTGCTTCAAATAAATACTCTCATTTTTGCTCGTACGATCAATAAAGAATAACTTAAAACAAAGTCGCCCGATATGGGACTTGAACCCATGACCCTCAGATTAAAAGTCTGATGCTCTACCGACTGAGCTAACCGGGCTCACGACGTTACACAAAATGTTGCGCAGTTTTTATGAATGATTGAGAACGCAGCTATCACAGCTTCTACGGGAAATGTTATGTTCATAGAACTCTGGACTCAAATTATCTTGCAAAAGAAGCAAAGGGACTGCGCCATTTCATTGCACATTAACAAGATTGCAGTATTAATAACATGGATGACAAATTACTCCTTAATATTGGCGCGAAATTTGAGCAATAATTTATAAGTTCACTTGTGAAATTACATTGTTGCCATGGCAACTTTTTCTACAGTTTATGAAAGTACTGAAGGAGACATCATCATAGCTTGAGACGGCACGTATAGAGAATTACAGTAATATAGTACCATAACTGGTTGTTTTAGGTTTATTGAGGGACACAGAATGATCATGTAATTTCCGCGAAGATCATGCATAAGAAGATTTTGAATGCGCTTATTGCATAGAGATGTAGAGTTTGACTGAAGTTGTGAGAGGACAAGTAATTTGCAATATAAATCTAAGTATTCCCTTATTTACATTAAACCGTTTCTTTGACAAGAAATTACGGAAGGCCAGCTTTTTGCTACGAGGATAACAGCGAAAAAATCTCTACTTTGTCCTGAATTTTCTATAATAAAAACTTGTTCAGCAATCAAAAGTCTACGTTAACATCACACACCAGGTATACTCCTTAGTATCTGGCTAGAAATATTCTTCTCACTAGTTTTTCCTCCGGCCGCACTTTAGCCATTTGGTGAGCCTGAGCCAGTCTCGTGCTTTTTCAAGGATTTTTTTATAAGTGTCGGGTCACCCAGCTCTAAGAGCAAAATACAGCACCGATTGAAGATTTTAGCTTTTAAAATTTGCCCAAATTGTATCGGTAGGTCCTGGAATTCGTCCACAGAAAGGCCAGAGAGACAACTTCACTCCTGAACCGCCACTGATGTTTACAACAGGGCATTTTACGAGTCCCAGTCTGCATGAAACCATCTCTCACCTCTGTCTCGAGAAGACAAGACACGCGTGGTTCTTACGTTACGTTTATACCTGTAGAATCAACTGAAATATCAATTCCTTGTAAAAACCAGCATCTTAATTTTTTTGGTCGGCTAGGCCATCGGAGAGCCTGAACATTTACGCATGTTTGAACAAAAGAGAAAAATGCAGTACCTCCAGACATGGCGCTGGAGCGTCGTACCAAACGAGTCATCCCGGGATTTAGGCCCGTGCGATCGCTTTTGGACGCAGTTGGCCCTTCGCTGCTTTCTGCTACCGACCTCGCCTCCCGGTACGGCATTGAGGGAGAGATATGTCGGCCCCTAAACCATATGAGACAAATCCCACGCCTACTCACAGCTCCAGACCGCCCTTGTCATTACAATTTAGCGTAAGATTTAGTCGCTTATATATTCAAGAGATAAGTCATTTTATCTGTCATATGGTAAGCACTGCAGTCGCAGATTACAAACTGCACGCAGGCGCACTGCTGAAGGTAACATACTTACATGCATAAACTTTATTTCATCTTGAATTTCAGAATAACTACAGGAGCCAATGTCTTCGAGACATTACATTTACAACTAAAATACATAGCATATACAGATTCATGACTAAATACATAATATTTCAATATATATTACTTAAAAACAAAAGCTGCATTACAAAATGCGGCCCTGGATTCTCTTTTAAAACCAGTGAACTCAGTGGTAGGGATAAAATCAGGTAGCGCATTCCGCAACTTAGCTGATACGTACGTAAGAAAAAGAACTAAGACTGTCTGGGCCCGGTTGTTCAAAAGGTGGATAACGCTATCCACCGGATAAATCACTATTCTGCAGTTAAGCCTTCACGATAATGGTGAATTCAAAGCAAATTTAAAATTCACGGTAATCGTGAATTCAGAGAAGAGATCGTGTTGAAGTGATTACGAGCCAGATAAGTGCTACGATCATTTCCCTCTTTCAGCTATAGCCCGTGCTTCAAATAAATACTCTCATTTTTGCTCGTACGATCAATAAAGAATAACTTAAAACAAAGTCGCCCGATATGGGACTTGAATCCATGACCCTCAGATTAAAAGTCTGATGCTCTACCGACTGAGCTAACCGGGCTCACGACGTTACACAAAATTTTGCTTTGTTTATATGAATGATTGAGAACGCTACTATCACAGCTTCTACGGGAAATGTTATGTTCATAGAACTCTGGACTCAAATTATCTTGCAAAAGAAGCAAAGGGACTGCGCCATTTCATTGCACATTAACAAGAGATCAGTATTAATAACATGGATGACAAATTACTCCTTAATTTTGGCGCGAAATTTAAGCATTAATTTATAATTTCACTTGTGAAGTTACATCGTTGCCATGGCAAGTTTTTCTACAGTTTATGAAAGTACTGAAGGAGGCATCATCATAGCTTGAGACTGCACGTATATAGAATTACAGTAATATAGTACCATAACTGGTTGTTTTAGGTTTATTGAGGGACAGACAGAATGATCATGGAATTTCCGCGAAGATCGTGCATAAGAACATTTTGAATGCGTTTATTGCATAGAGATGTAGAGTTTGACTGAAGTGGTGAGAGGACAGGTAATTTGCAAATATAAATCTCAGTATTCCCTTATTTACATTAAACCGTTTCTTTGACAAGAAATTACGGAAGGCCAGCTTTTTGCTACGAGGATAACAGCGAAAAAAGCTTTAGTTTGTCCCGAATTTTAAGTTTCTATAAAAAAAACTGCATCAGAAATCAAAAGTCTACGTTAACATCACACACCAGGTATACTCCTTAGTATGTGGCTAGAATTTTTCTTTTCACTACTTTTTCCTCCGGCCGCACTTTAGACATTTCATGAGCGTGAGCCAGTCTCGTGCTTTTTCAAGGATTCTTTTATAAGTGTCGGGTCACCCAGCCCTAAGAGCAAAATACAGCACCGATTAAAGATTTTAGCTTTCAAAACTTGCCCAAATTGTATCGGTAGGTCCTGGAATTCGTCCACAGAAAGACCAGAGAGACAACTTCACTCCTGAACTGCCACTGATGTTTACAACAGGGTATTTTAGGCGTCCCAGTCTGCATGAAACCATCTCTCACCTCTGTCTCGAGAAGGCCAGACACGGGCTGTTCTTAGGTTACGTTTATACCTGTAGAATCAACTGAAATATCAATTCCTTGTAAAAACCAGAATCTTAATTTTTTTGGTAGGCTAGACCATCGGAGAGCCTGAACATTTACGCATGTTTGAACAAAAGAGAAAAATGCAGTACTTCCAGACATGGCGCTGGAGCGTCGTACCAAACGAATCATTCCGGGATTTCGGCCCGTGCGATCGCTTTTGGACGCAGTTGGCCCTCCGCTGCTTTCTGCTACGGACGTCGCCTCCCGGTACGGCATTGAGGGAGAGATATGTCGGCCCCTAAACCATATGAGACAAATCCCACGCCTACTCACAGCTCCAGACCGCCCTTGTCATTACAATTTAGCGTAAGATTTAGTCGCTTATATATTCAAGAGATAAGTCATTTTATCTGTCATATGGTAAGCACTGGAGTCGCAGATTACAAACTGCACGCAGGCGCATTGCTGAATGCATAAACTTTATTTCGTCTTGAATTTCAGATTAACTACAGGAGCCAATGCGTTCGAGACATTACATTTACAACTAAAATACATAGCATATACAGATTCATGACTAAATACATAATATTTCAATATATATTACTTAAAAAGAAAAGCTGCATTACAAAATGCGGCCCTGGATTCTCTTTTAAAACCAGTGAACTCAGTGGTAGGGATAAAATCAGGTAGCGCATTCCGCAACTTAGCTGATACGTACGTAAGAAAAAGAACTAAGACTGTCTGGGCCCGGTTGTTCAAAAGGTGGATAACGCTATCCACCGGATAAATCACTATTCTGCAGTTAAGCTTTCACGATAATGGTGAATTCAAAGCAAATTTAAAATTCACGGTAATCGTGAATTCAGAGAAGAGATCGTGTTGAAGTGATTACGAGCCAGATAAGTGCTACGATCATTTCCCTCTTTCAGCTATAGCCCGTGCTTCAAATAAATACTCTCATTTTTGCTCGTACGATCAATAAAGAATAACTTAAAACAAAGTCGCCCGATATGGGACTTGAACCCATGACCCTCAGATTAAAAGTCTGATGCTCTACCGACTGAGCTAACCGGGCTCACGACGTTACACAAAATGTTGCGCAGTTTTTATGAATGATTGAGAACGCAGCTATCACAGCTTCTACGGGAAATGTTATGTTCATAGAACTCTGGACTCAAATTATCTTGCAAAAGAAGCAAAGGGACTGCGCCATTTCATTGCACATTAACAAGATTGCAGTATTAATAACATGGATGACAAATTACTCCTTAATATTGGCGCGAAATTTGAGCAATAATTTATAAGTTCACTTGTGAAATTACATTGTTGCCATGGCAACTTTTTCTACAGTTTATGAAAGTACTGAAGGAGACATCATCATAGCTTGAGACGGCACGTATAGAGAATTACAGTAATATAGTACCATAACTGGTTGTTTTAGGTTTATTGAGGGACACAGAATGATCATGTAATTTCCGCGAAGATCATGCATAAGAAGATTTTGAATGCGCTTATTGCATAGAGATGTAGAGTTTGACTGAAGTTGTGAGAGGACAAGTAATTTGCAATATAAATCTAAGTATTCCCTTATTTACATTAAACCGTTTCTTTGACAAGAAATTACGGAAGGCCAGCTTTTTGCTACGAGGATAACAGCGAAAAAATCTCTACTTTGTCCTGAATTTTCTATAATAAAAACTTGTTCAGCAATCAAAAGTCTACGTTAACATCACACACCAGGTATACTCCTTAGTATCTGGCTAGAAATATTCTTCTCACTAGTTTTTCCTCCGGCCGCACTTTAGCCATTTGGTGAGCCTGAGCCAGTCTCGTGCTTTTTCAAGGATTTTTTTATAAGTGTCGGGTCACCCAGCTCTAAGAGCAAAATACAGCACCAATTGAAGATTTTAGCTTTTAAAACTTGCCCAAATTGTATCGGTAGGTCCTGGAATTCGTCCACAGAAACGCCAGAGAGACAACTTCACTCCTGAACCGCCACTGATGTTTACAACAGGGCATTTTACGCGTCCCAGTCTGCATGAAACCATCTCTCACCTCTGTCTCGAGAAGAAAAGACACGCGTGGTTCTTACGTTACGTTTATACCTGTAGAATCAACTGAAATATCAATTCCTTGTAAAAACCAGCATCTTAATTTTTTTGGTCGGCTAGGCCATCGGAGAGCCTGAACATTTACGCATGTTTGAACAAAAGAGAAAAATGCAGTACCTCCAGACATGGCGCTGGAGCGTCGTACCAAACGAGTCATCCCGGGATTTAGGCCCGTGCGATCGCTTTTGGACGCAGTTGGCCCTTCGCTGCTTTCTGCTACCGACCTCGCCTCCCGGTACGGCATTGAGGGAGAGATATGTCGGCCCCTAAACCATATGAGACAAATCCCACGCCTACTCACAGCTCCAGACCGCCCTTGTCATTACAATTTAGCGTAAGATTTAGTCGCTTATATATTCAAGAGATAAGTCATTTTATCTGTCATATGGTAAGCACTGGAGTCGCAGATTACAAACTGCACGCAGGCGCACTGCTGAAGGTAACATACTTACATGCATAAACTTTATTTCATCTTGAATTTCAGAATAACTACAGGAGCCAATGTCTTCGAGACATTACATTTACAACTAAAATACATAGCATATACAGATTCATGACTAAATACATAATATTTCAATATATATTACTTAAAAACAAAAGCTGCATTACAAAATGCGGCCCTGGATTCTCTTTTAAAACCAGTGAACTCAGTGGTAGGGATAAAATCAGGTAGCGCATTCCGCAACTTAGCTGATACGTACGTAAGAAAAAGAACTAAGACTGTCTGGGCCCGGTTGTTCAAAAGGTGGATAACGCTATCCACCGGATAAATCACTATTCTGCAGTTAAGCCTTCACGATAATGGTGAATTCAAAGCAAATTTAAAATTCACGGTAATCGTGAATTCAGAGAAGAGATCGTGTTGAAGTGATTACGAGCCAGGTAAGTGCTACGATCATTTCCCTCTTTCAGCTATAGCCCGTGCTTCAAATAAATACTCTCATTTTTGCTCGTACGATCAATAAAGAATAACTTAAAACAAAGTCGCCCGATATGGGACTTGAACCCATGACCCTCAGATTAAAAGTCTGATGCTCTACCGACTGAGCTAACCGGGCTCACGACGTTACACAAAATATTGCGCAGTTTTTATGAATGATTGAGAACGCTACTATCACAGCTTCTACGGGAAATGTTATGTTCATAGAACTCTGGACTCAAATTATCTTGCAAAAGAAGCAAAGGGACTGCGCGATTTCATTGCACATTAACAAGATATCAGTATTAATAACATGGATGACAAATTACTCCTTAATTTTGCGCGAAATTTAAGCATTAATTTATAATTTCACTTGTGAAGTTACATCGTTGCCATGGCAAGTTTTTCTACAGTTTATGAAAGTACTGAAGGAGGCATCATCATAGCTTGAGACTGCACGTATATAGAATTACAGTAATATAGTACCATAACTGGTTGTTTTAGGTTTATTGAGGGACAGACAGAATGATCATGGAATTTCCGCGAAGATCGTGCATAAGAACATTTTGAATGCGTTTATTGCATAGAGATGTAGAGTTTGACTGAAGTGGTGAGAGGACAGGTAATTTGCAAATATAAATCTCAGTATTCCCTTATTTACATTAAACCGTTTCTTTGACAAGAAATTACGGAATGCCAGCTTTTTGCTACGAGGATAACAGCGAAAAAAGCTTTAGTTTGTCCCGAATTTTAAGTTTCTATAAAAAAAACTGCATCAGAAATCAAAAGTCTACGTTAACATCACACACCAGGTATACTCCTTAGTATGTGGCTAGAATTTTTCTTTTCACTACTTTTTCCTCCGGCCGCACTTTAGACATTTCATGAGCGTGAGCCAGTCTCGTGCTTTTTCAAGGATTCTTTTATAAGTGTCGGGTCACCCAGCCCTAAGAGCAAAATACAGCACCGATTGAAGATTTTAGCTTTCAAAACTTGCCCAAATTGTATCGGTAGGTCCTGGAATTCGTCCACAGAAAGACCAGAGAGACAACTTCACTCCTGAACTGCCACTGATGTTTACAACAGGGTATTTTAGGCGTCCCAGTCTGCATGAAACCATCTCTCACCTCTGTCTCGAGAAGGCCAGACACGGGCTGTTCTTAGGTTACGTTTATACCTGTAGAATCAACTGAAATATCAATTCCTTGTAAAAACCAGAATCTTAATTTTTTTGGTAGGCTAGACCATCGGAGAGCCTGAACATTTACGCATGTTTGAACAAAAGAGAAAAATGCAGTACTTCCAGACATGGCGCTGGAGCGTCGTACCAAACGAATCATTCCGGGATTTCGGCCCGTGCGATCGCTTTTGGACGCAGTTGGCCCTCCGCTGCTTTCTGCTACGGACGTCGCCTCCCGGTACGGCATTGAGGGAGAGATATGTCGGCCCCTAAACCATATGAGACAAATCCCACGCCTACTCACACCTCCAGACCGCCCTTGTCATTACAATTTAGCGTAAGATTTAGTCGCTTATATATTCAAGAGATAAGTCATTTTATCTGTCATATGGTAAGCACTGGAGTCGCAGATTACAAACTGCACGCAGGCGCACTGCTGAATGCATAAACTTTATTTCATCTTGAATTTCAGATTAACTACAGGAGCCAATGCGTTCGAGACATTACATTTACAACTAAAATACATAGCATATACAGATTCATGACTAAATACATAATATTTCAATATATATTACTTAAAAAGAAAAGCTGCATTACAAAATGCGGCCCTGGATTCTCTTTTAAAACCAGTGAACTCAGTGGTAGGGATAAAATCAGGTAGCGCATTCCGCAACTTAGCTGATACGTACGTAAGAAAAAGAACTAAGACTGTCTGGGCCCGGTTGTTCAAAAGGTGGATAACGCTATCCACCGGATAAATCACTATTCTGCAGTTAAGCCTTCACGATAATGGTGAATTCAAAGCAAATTTAAAATTCACGGTAATCGTGAATTCAGAGAAGAGATCGTGTTGAAGTGATTACGAGCCAGGTAAGTGCTACGATCATTTCCCTCTTTCAGCTATAGCCCGTGCTTCAAATAAATACTCTCATTTTTGCTCGTACGATCAATAAAGACCCATGACCCTCAGATTAAAAGTCTGATGCTCTACCGACTGAGCTAACCGGGCTCACGACGTTACACAAAATGTTGCGCAGTTTTTATGAATGATTGAGAACGCAGCTATCACAGCTTCTACGGGAAATGTTATGTTCATAGAACTCTGGACTCAAATTATCTTGCAAAAGAAGCAAAGGGACTGCGCCATTTCATTGCACATTAACAAGATATCAGTATTAATAACATGGATGACAAATTACTCCTTAATTTTGGCGCGAAATTTGAGCATTAATTTATAATTTCACTTGTGAAATTACATCGTTGTCGTGGCAACTTTTTCTACAGTTTATGAAGGTACTGAAGGAGGCATCATCATAGCTTGAGACTGCACGTATATAGAATTACAGTAATATAGTACCATAACTGGTTGTTTTAGGTTTATTGAGGGACAGACAGAATGATGATGTAATTTTCGCGAAGATCATGGATAAGAAGATTTTGAATGCGCTTATTGCATAGAGATGTAGAGTTTGACTGAAGTGGTGAGAGGACAGGTAATTTGCAATATAATTCTCAGTATTCCCTTATTTACATTAAACCGTTTCTTTGACAACAAATTACGGAAGGCCGGCCTTTTGCTACGGGGATAACAGCGAAAAAGGGTCTACTTTGTTCCGAATTTTCTATAATAAAAACTTGTTCAGAAATCAAAAGTCTACGTTAACATCACACACCAGGTGTACTCCTTAGTATCTAGCTAGAAATATTCTTCTCACTACTTTTTCCTCCGGCCGCGCTTTAGCCATTTGATGAGCCTGAGCCAGTTTCGTGCTTTTTCAAGGATTTTTTTATAAGGGTCGGGTCACCCAGCCCTAAGAGCAAAATACAGCACCGATTGAAGATTTTAGCTTCCAAAACTTGCCCAAATTGTGTCGGGAGGTCCTGGAATTTAGCCACAGAAAGGCGAGAGAGACAACTTCACTCCTGAACCGCCACTGATCTTTACAACAGGGCATTTTACGCGTCCCAGTCTGCATGAAACCATCTCTCACCTCTGTCTCGAGAAGGCCAGACACGCGCGGTTCTTACGTTACGTTTATACCTGTAGAATCGACTGAAATATCAATTCCTTGTAAAAACCAGCATTTTAATTTTTTTGATAGGCTAGGCCATCGGAGAGCCTGAACATTTACGCATGTTTGAACAAAAGAGAAAAATGCAGTACCTCCAGACATGGCGCTGGAGCGTCGTACCAAACGAGTCATCCCGGGATTTCGGCCCGTGCGATCGCTTTTGGACGCAGTTGGCCCTTCGCTGCTTTCTGCTACCGACCTCGCCTCCCGGTACGGCATTGAGGGAGAGATATGTCGGCCCCTAAACCATATGAGACAAATCCCACGCCTACTCACAGCTCCAGACCGCCCTTGTCATTACAATTTAGCGTAAGATTTAGTCGCTTATATATTCAAGAGATAATTCATTTTATCTGTCATATTGTAAGCACTGGAGTCGCAGATTACAAACTGCACGCAGGCGCACTGCTGAAGGTAACATACTTACATGCATAAACTTTATTTCATCTCGAATTTCAGAATAACTACAGGAGCCAATGTCTTCGAGACATTACATTTACAACTAAAATACATAGCATATACAGATTCATGACTAAATACATAATATTTCAATATATATTACTTAAACAGAAAAGCTGCATTACAAAATGCGGCCCTGGATTCTCTTTTAAAACCAGTGAACTCAGTGGTAGGGATAAAATCAGGTAGCGCATTCCGCAACTTAGCTGATACGTACGTAAGAAAAAGAACTAAGACTGTCTGGGCCCGGTTGTTCAAAAGGTGGATAACGCTATCCACCGGATAAATCACTATTCTGCAGTTAAGCCTTCACGATAATGGTGAATTCAAAGCAAATTTAAAATTCACGGTAATCGTGAATTCAGAGAAGAGATCGTGTTGAAGTGATTACGAGCCAGGTAAGTGCTACGATCATTTCCCTCTTTCAGCTATAGCCCGTGCTTCAAATAAATACTCTCATTTTTGCTCGTACGATCAATAAAGAATAACTTAAAACAAAGTCGCCCGATATGGGACTTGAACCCATGACCCTCAGATTAAAAGTCTGATGCTCTACCGACTGAGCTAACCGGGCTCACGACGTTACACAAAATGTTGCGCAGTTTTTATGAATGATTGAGAACGCTACTATCACAGCTTCTACGGGAAATGTTATGTTCATAGAACTCTGGACTCAAATTATCTTGCAAAAGAAGCAAAGGGACTGCGCCATTTCATTGCACATTAACAAGATATCAGTATTAATAACATGGATGACAAATTACTCCTTAATTTTGGCGCGAAATTTAAGCATTAATTTATAATTTCACTTGTGAAGTTACATCGTTGCCATGGCAAGTTTTTCTACAGTTTATGAAAGTACTGAAGGAGGCATCATCATAGCTTGAGACTGCACGTATATAGAATTACAGTAATATAGTACCATAACTGGTTGTTTTAGGTTTATTGAGGGACAGACAGAATGATCATGGAATTTCCGCGAAGATCGTGCATAAGAACATTTTGAATGCGTTTATTGCATAGAGATGTAGAGTTTGACTGAAGTGGTGAGAGGACAGGTAATTTGCAAATATAAATCTCAGTATTCCCTTATTTACATTAAACCGTTTCTTTGACAAGAAATTACGGAAGGCCAACTTTTTGCTACGAGGATAACAGCGAAAAAAGCTTTAGTTTGTCCCGAATTTTAAGTTTCTATAAAAAAAACTGCATCAGAAATCAAAAGTCTGAGTTAACATCACACACCAGGTATACTCCTTAGTATGTGGCTAGAATTTTTCTTTTCACTACTTTTTCCTCCGGCCGCACTTTAGACATTTCATGAGCGTGAGCCAGTCTCGTGCTTTTTCAAGGATTCTTTTATAAGTGTCGGGTCACCCAGCCCTAAGAGCAAAATACAGCACCGATTGAAGATTTTAGCTTTCAAAACTTGCCCAAATTGTATCGGTAGGTCCTGGAATTCGTCCACAGAAAGACCAGAGAGACAACTTCACTCCTGAACTGCCACTGATGTTTACAACAGGGTATTTTAGGCGTCCCAGTCTGCATGAAACCATCTCTCACCTCTGTCTCGAGAAGGCCAGACACGGGCTGTTCTTAGGTTACGTTTATACCTGTAGAATCAACTGAAATATCAATTCCTTGTAAAAACCAGAATCTTAATTTTTTTGGTAGGCTAGACCATCGGAGAGCCTGAACATTTACGCATGTTTGAACAAAAGAGAAAAATGCAGTACTTCCAGACATGGCGCTGGAGCGTCGTACCAAACGAATCATTCCGGGATTTCGGCCCGTGCGATCGCTTTTGGACGCAGTTGGCCCTCCGCTGCTTTCTGCTACGGACGTCGCCTCCCGGTACGGCATTGAGGGAGAGATATGTCGGCCCCTAAACCATATGAGACAAATCCCACGCCTACTCACACCTCCAGACCGCCCTTGTCATTACAATTTAGCGTAAGATTTAGTCGCTTATATATTCAAGAGATAAGTCATTTTATCTGTCATATGGTAAGCACTGGAGTCGCAGATTACAAACTGCACGCAGGCGCACTGCTGAATGCATAAACTTTATTTCATCTTGAATTTCAGATTAACTACAGGAGCCAATGCGTTCGAGACATTACATTTACAACTAAAATACATAGCATATACAGATTCATGACTAAATACATAATATTTCAATATATATTACTTAAAAAGAAAAGCTGCATTACAAAATGCGGCCCTGGATTCTCTTTTAAAACCAGTGAACTCAGTGGTAGGGATAAAATCAGGTAGCGCATTCCGCAACTTAGCTGATACGTACGTAAGAAAAAGAACTAAGACTGTCTGGGCCCGGTTGTTCAAAAGGTGGATAACGCTATCCACCGGATAAATCACTATTCTGCAGTTAAGCCTTCACGATAATGGTGAATTCAAAGCAAATTTAAAATTCACGGTAATCGTGAATTCAGAGAAGAGATCGTGTTGAAGTGATTACGAGCCAGGTAAGTGCTACGATCATTTCCCTCTTTCAGCTATAGCCCGTGCTTCAAATAAATACTCTCATTTTTGCTCGTACGATCAATAAAGACCCATGACCCTCAGATTAAAAGTCTGATGCTCTACCGACTGAGCTAACCGGGCTCACGACGTTACACAAAATGTTGCGCAGTTTTTATGAATGATTGAGAACGCAGCTATCACAGCTTCTACGGGAAATGTTATGTTCATAGAACTCTGGACTCAAATTATCTTGCAAAAGAAGCAAAGGGACTGCGCCATTTCATTGCACATTAACAAGATATCAGTATTAATAACATGGATGACAAATTACTCCTTAATTTTGGCGCGAAATTTGAGCATTAATTTATAATTTCACTCGTGAAATTACATCGTTGTCGTGGCAACTTTTTCTACAGTTTATGAAGGTACTGAAGGAGGCATCATCATAGCTTGAGACTGCACGTATATAGAATTACAGTAATATAGTACCATAACTGGTTGTTTTAGGTTTATTGAGGGACAGACAGAATGATGATGTAATTTCCGCGAAGATCATGGATAAGAAGATTTTGAATGCACTTATTGCATAGAGATGTAGAGTTTGACTGAAGTGGTGAGAGGACAGGTAATTTGCAATATAATTCTCAGTATTCCCTTATTTACATTAAACCGTTTCTTTGACGACAAATTACGGAAGGCCGGCATTTTGCTACGGGGATAACAGCGAAAAAAGGTCTACTTTGTCCCGAATTTTCTATAATAAAAACTTGTTCAGAAATCAAAAGTCTACGTTAACATCACACACCAGGTGTACTCCTTAGTATCTAGCTAGAAATATTCTTCTCACTACTTTTTCCTCCGGCAGCGCTTTAGACATTTCATGAGCCTGAGCCAGTCTCGTGCTTTTTCAAGGATTTTTTTATAAGGGTCGGGTCACCCAGCCCTAAGAGCAAAATACAGCACCGATTGAAGATTTTAGCTTCCAAAACTTGCCCAAATTGTGTGGGGAGGTCCTGGAATTTAGCCACAGAAAGGCGAGAGAGACAACTTCACTCCTGAACCGCCACTGATGTTTACAACAGGGCATTTTACGCGTCCCAGTCTGCATGAAACCATCTCTCACCTCTGTCTCGAGAAGGCCAGACACGCGCGGTTCTTACGTTACGTTTATACCTGTAGAATCGACTGAAATATCAATTCCTTGTAAAAACCAGCATTTTAATTTTTTTGATAGGCTAGGCCATCGGAGAGCCTGATCATTTACGCATGTTTGAACAAAAAAGGAAAAATGCAGTACCTCCAGACATGGCGCTGGAGCGTCGTACCAAACGAGTCATCCCGGGATTTAGGCCCGTGCGATCGCTTTTGGACGCAGTTGGCCCTTCGCTGCTTTCTGCTACCGACCTCGCCTCCCGGTACGGCATTGAGGGAGAGATATGTCGGCCCCTAAACCATATGAGACAAATCCCACGCCTACTCACAGCTCCAGACCGCCCTTGTCATTACAATTTAGCGTAAGATTTAGTCGCTTATATATTCAAGAGATAAGTCATTTTATCTGTCATATGGTAAGCACTGGAGTCGCAGATTACAAACTGCACGCAGGCGCACTGCTGAAGGTAACATACTTACATGCATAAACTTTATTTCGTGTCGAATTTCAGAATAACTACAGGAGCCAATGTCTTCGAGACATTACATTTACAACTAAAATACATAGCATATACAGATTCATGACTAAATACATAATATTTCAATATATATTACTTAAACAGAAAAGCTGCATTACAAAATGCGGCCCTGGATTCTCTTTTAAAACCAGTGAACTCAGTGGTAGGGATAAAATCAGGTAGCGCATTCCGCAACTTAGCTGATACGTACGTAAGAAAAAGAACTAAGACTGTCTGGGCCCGGTTGTTCAAAAGGTGGATAACGCTATGCACCGGATAAATCACTATTCTGTAGTTAAGCCTTCACGATAGTGGTGAATTCAAAGCAAATTTAAAATTCACGGTAATCGTGAATTCAGAGAAGAGATCGTGTTGAAGTGATTACGAGCTAGGTAAGTGCTACGATCATTTCCCTCTTTCAGCTATAGCCCGTGCTTCAAATAAATACTCTCATTTTTGCTCGTACGATCAATAAAGAATAACTTAAAACAAAGTCGCCCGATATGGGACTTGAACCCATGACCCTCAGATTAAAAGTCTGATGCTCTACCGACTGAGCTAACCGGGCTCACCACGTTACACAAAATGTTGCGCAGTTTTTATGAATGATTGAGAACGCAGCTATCACAGCTTTTACGGGAAATGTTATGTTGATAGAATTCTGGACTCAAAGTATCTTGCGAAAGAAGCAAAGGAACTGCGCGATTTCATTGCACATTAACAAGATTTCAGTATTAATAATTATTGCAAATTTTGAATGAAGTTGAAGTTTGCCCCCCTCTTTTAACATTGTTGGGTATGCGCTTGCGCATTAATCGGTGTTTCAATAACGTATTGATGTCCGTATTCATAGTAACAACCGCGTAACACGAGGATTTTAGTTAAGGAGTCAATTTTGGCAAACTCAAGTTGGTGTGTGTGAACGGCACAAAAACAGTCGGCAAACTGTTGGCGACAAATAGAACTTGTCTCTATTCTCGCCAATAGTTTGCCAACATGTTTGACAACTGTTGTTGTGTCTTTCACACACACCAACTTGAGTTTCCCAACACGGGTTTGCAAACTTAAGTTTGCCGTGTGAAGGCCGCTTAAGATCTACGACGCGACGGTAACGAAAACGTCATTTAAAACTGCAAGTTCAGGTTGATTAATCGTTTTCGTCATTATGTCGGTTTGTTCTAAAAACTGACGCAACTTTCGAGGAACTGAATTAGGAGGTGCGGTGTCGAAGCTACGACAGAAAGTTCAAATTCACTGCTTTGTGTTCACGTTCTCCGTAAAACTTAAGAATTGGTCATTTCACGTCGCAGAGTTGCCGAAAACGTGAAAGAAATGTACAAAAATGAAAAATACACCTGCAGAGCGTGCAAAGCTATTGTTTTTTCTCATTAAATATGCCAAATGTGTGACGTTTTCGTTGCCGTCGCGTCGTAGATCTTAAACCCTCTTTTTTTTTTTTTAATTAAATGTTGATGATGTGTTAAAACCATTTACCCACCTCAGCAGTCAACATCATTCAACAAAACCGAACGGATTTTGAAGCAACTGTTGAAGCCGGTTAATAATTAAACAATCGGCCCTCAGGGATTGTAGCCTGAGCAATTACTGTAGGTTTAGGTCTTCCACCTCAGTTTCGGTTATTTGTTATGATGAAAAAGGATACCTTAAACAGTTTTAAGGTATGGCATAAAGAAAACGCAGAGATGCGTCTCTTTTTCGAATTTAATAAAATAAAAGGTTTTCAGCAAGGCCACATATGGATTTCTTTCGTAAAATAGCAACTCTTAAAAATAATCAGTATTGTTGTTGTTGTTGTTGTTGTGGAAAGACGGCGACATCCTCTCGTAAAACGATTTTAGAAAGGAAAAAACAGGAAAGCAAACTAAATCAAAATAAAAAAGAAATTAACTCGCCCGATATGGGACTTGAACCCATGACCCTCAGATTAAAAGTCTGATGCTCTACCGACTGAGCTAACCGGGCTAGCGTGAAATTATATGGAGAATAACTATACATTTTACAACACAGGTGGCAGTCCTTGGCACACACAGGCTGCTTTTTCTCCGCTTGACCACTATCAAGGATAGTACCGCACGCAGATCATTCGTCATCTTGAGAATACATGCATGTTGCCGGTGTTTGTGTGGACAAAAGTAAACTGCCATCTTGTTTTAGAACAAGGATCTGAATACATATTTAGCCTAGGGGACTGATTAGAATTTGCTCTTTGCAAGTTCAATTCCCTGTAAAGATGTTAAAGTTTGGAAATGATCCGCGGCCCTGTAAATGTATCTTATGTTCCCACCCTGGTCAGAGATTTTCTCTGTCCTTGTGTAGGGCCATTTTCATTAGTAGGGCTAACGCTCACATGGTTCATATGGGGTAGAAACCCATCACTTCACATTACACTCTAATTAGAATCAGTTAAGCCTGTAAATGTTGGCTGTCCAATTTTGCGGCGTCATTCGGTTGGCGAGAAGGGTCGATGGTGGGCGACCCTGACCAGCATAATATACCAAATGACGTTTGGTCGAGTAATTTCCCACGAAATCAATGAAAATAGCGCATTTCTTACGCCAACTCGATCTAAGCATCCTTTACCGGAAGAAATTATAATTATCAGTCGGGCATTTTAATATCAATTTAGATTTTAGACATTTTACGCATTTACAATATATTGTAGTTAATCGAAAGTTATAAATTCTTTTCCGGAGCTGAATAAATTTCAATGAACTTGACGATAAATAATAGATTGCCTTCGGCAATTTTTGCTAATTTACAGGTGTTTGTATTTTTAGATTCAGACAGCACTGGTTTAGTGCTGCTTATTCAGAGGCAGGCATCGCGTGTATGAAAGGTACTTAAATGAAGTCTTCTTTCCTGCAGAGTCATCAGAGTAACACTCGGGTCATAATTATTTCAAGCCGTACACTTTACTTATTTGATATTACATAACTCTGTTAGGAAAGATTTCAGTCATTGAAAGAAAATCTACTCTCACGGTGATATTTATCTATGACCGTCAATTTATCAGCTTCAAGTGCGTCGTTTACGTCTGCTTGTCTCGCTCTAAGAGACACGCCGGCCAATTGATTTTTCCCTCGAGTTTGGTTGTGTAATGTCCAAAATGTAAAGAAAACGAAACTTGAGCAAAATGTGGTAGTTGCAACCGGTTCAATGTTTAGGGACATAAAGAAGATTGATAGTTCTTACCGGTTGACCTCGCGGTATATTGCTTTTGTCACTACGCCCACACTCTACGATCAGCACGAAAGGCTCTAAAATGCTTGAATAATTATGATTTTAAAAGCATTGAACTTTGTTTTCAACGGTTTGTCATTAATTCAACATTACTTCGATGATTATTTGTCAAACAAGCAATTGACTGCTAGACAGAATAGCTTTTTCGCTTTTGTGGAAAATATCGTTTCAGTTTAGGAGTTTTTCTTTTGGCTCTTGATGGGTCACTTTCTTGGTGAAACAAATATGTCAAGAAAAAAATACGCTGTAGATGCTAAAAATAACACAAAACCACAGAGTTGCATTATTACAGGCCAAACTGACAAACAACATTATCGAAGGTAATAAGTTGTTGCAGTTTCACGAAACAGTAAAGACTGCAATACAACACTGAGGCAGATTTTTGTGCAATTTGGCAAAGATGTTTTCATAGAATTTCTCCCATAACTTGAATCGCAACTTTTTTGGGATCAGGCACGCACCACCCAATGAAAATACTCCTTCATGCATCGTCATGTCACCATCAAGAGTGACTTGGCAAGTTACAACTGGACTCGAAACACGAGGACTGAAACAAAGTTGTGTCACACTTTGCGAGAGAAATTGCTGAGTGTTGCACAGCGTTGACTTACCGTTGTGCCAAGTGTTTGATTTGGATATAAATGACTCACGGTGGCTGGATATTCCAGTCCCACAATGTCATTGGTCCGGGTGAGATTCGAGACTTTGAATTTATTTCTTTTTCATAGTCATTTTTGTGGTTTCTTTGGTAACTTGCGTGGTGCCGTTAAAAAAAAACGCAGAGCGCGTTTACGAAACTCGATCTTCCAAGAAAAACGTTCAACTTCCTGAACTTCTGCAAAAATCATCTGCAGAAATCGTTACGGTAGTACATCGTGTAAAGGATCGATTACTCAGTGAACTTACTACTGCGCAAACGAGAGATCATCATGATCTTCAAATTTGATGGACGAGCAGGGATATTTATCCGAGAATCAGGGTCTTTGTTCATAATGTTATTCTAATGCCTGCCATCCCGCTTCCTATTTCTTTTATGGTCTTTTAAAATCGCCTCAAGCAAGCAGTTCGCACATAAAACTAACATGCCCTAGGGTTCAGAGTGAAAAATAAAACCGATTAATTAAAGGAACATCGCAAAAAGTAAAATAAAATAAAATAAAATAAAATAAAATAGAAAAAGCTCCGATTACTGCGATCAATTTTATCCAAAATGTTTTTGTCAGCAAGTGACGTGATAAACAATCAAGTACCATCCGGCAAATAATGCAACCAATCAGGATATTAGTCACGGTCGTGCCCTTGTGCCGACAATAAAGTTGCACAATAATTATTCCTCGGTGTGACATCATCACTGTTGAACAACGAATATATCGATACACCTGAGCAGTCGTGCACTCAAATACCGGCCTTACGCCGATGGTTAGTCTTCTTAGGAGCCTATATTGCTCTTAAGTTCCGGTGGATTACTCTACAAATTGAGTAATTTTTCCAAGGGCTGAACATTATGTCTAATAAATCGTTTTGGAAGAGGTAACAAGATGGTACACTTGTTTGATTGATGGGAGGTTTGTGTTGAGTTGTTCACCGCGCGCTGTTTGTTGTATTAGCAAGAAGGGTGATATAAAATGACCTCCGTCTTGCCGGCATGGAAAGTTGAACTTTTAGAAAAGAAAAAGAAGAAGGAACAAGATCAACGTCAGAAACTTGAGGACGAGAAAGCTCGCAATGTGGCCATCCCGGAATGGAAAAGATCTCTGTTGGAAAGAAAGAAAGAGGGCTCGAGCGATCTGCCGGAAACAAGAAACGCAGGGCAACCAGGCAGTTTAAGTGTCAACAGTGTTTTTGGAACAAGAATCTTGAGAAAGAACTCCGAGAAGACCATAGCGATCGCTACCGCCAGTCAGAGACCTGTCAGTAAAAGCGAGGATGAACTCATCGACACGAGGAAGGTCTTGCAACATCATGAATTCGCTTCGAATGCTGTAGTCCCGAAAGTGAATAGTTGTGTTACCAATGCTGTCGACATTCCGACTGAGGTGGAACACAGCGGAAACAAGCGGGGCTCTCTTCGTCGAGAGGTTGTAAATGGTAGCGACCATTCGCAGTTTTCGGATGTAGCGTCTCCCAGAGAAGATTTGGAGGTAAAATCAAGCTCAAACGAATCGCACAAGGTAGAGCTTGACAATGAGCTTGTCACAGTTCCTTCTGTTCTTACATACAAACGAATGTTTGAACGGTCGAAACCAGGAAACGACAAGGAGATTAGCGCGTCTTGGAGTGCGTTGAGTACAGAAAGCTTTAAAACTGATTTTAAAAGCAATAAAAGTACTTCTGAAAATACGTTAGACATTGTAAACAACAATGAACAAGCGCAGATTCCAAACAAAAGCTTTGGGAACATTGCACAGTCAGTGTTTTCGACGAAATCAACAAGTGTAACTGAACCTGAAATGTTAGAACACAAAACTTCAGGTCCCTCGTATTCAATTGCACCAAAGCCTTACAAGAATTTTGTCATCACACCACCATGGTTGAAAAACTCTTTACCCAGGAATGTTAATTTTCATCCTGGAAAAATATCTTTTCAGGATCCCCTAGCTACAGCAGCTGATAGGTCTTGTGAAGATTTGCAGCAGTCTGATCAAAACAGAGTCATTGAATCCCCTACCCAGGACAAAGTTGAGAAAATATCAGCTAATAGCGATGTGATAATATCTGCAAGTGCTACTGAACAAGGGAAAGAAAAAGCTCCTGAAACAGATTTCAAGGAATATGCTCCACGTCAATCAAAGCAGTCATGTGCCCAAGATGACCAACTGGCCGTCAGCCGTGTCATGGCAAGTGGGAATCAGAAATATGTTCTGATCAGCAGCAAAAGCCAACAAGATATAACTGTTTCAAGTGAAAGGGCTATTGCAGACAATAGGCAAGAAAATACAATTGTTCCAGTTTCCAATGAATCATTACGTAGTCAACAAAGGACTCAGGACAGTGTCTCGCATGAGAGATTTATTGACTCTGTTCGCAGCAAGTTTGGACCTTCTGTAGGAAATCAAAGGCGAACATCTTCTGAAGAGAATATTTTTCAAAAAACCAACCAGTCACAGCCAATTAAACAAGAAGGTGTCGTATGCAGAGCTGGACAAAGTAAAAGAACACATCCTAGTATGGTCAGATGGTCAGCTGACGTTTTAAGTTTGATGTCACAACAGATTGACGACGGTGATTTTGACTCATTAACATTGTCAGTAAGAAGTGCATCAAAGATACCTTCAGCAAGTGACAGTCATGCCAAAAGACCACCTCCTCCTACAAAACGATGGACTGCTGATGTGCTTAGTGTGACATCAGTTCAGGCTGATAGTGAAGCACCAGAATTGTCGCCAAGAAGTGATTCCAGTGCAAGGTCCTCACCTGGTAACAGCCTCAATCGAGTTAGGTCATCCTCTTTGTCAGATGTAAGGGAAGAACATGGAGTTGATTACTTCCAGCACAAAGCAAATGTTTCTCAGGGCATTGAACACCGCATGCACAAGCTTATTAGGAAGGCATCTATCTCTGAAAACAGTCTTAATTTGGAACAGGAAGGTTCAGATTCACTGAGTGACGAGGACTCGTTAGGGGTAAATGATGAAGACTTTGAGTCTGAAAAAGTCTCAGATGCAATGGACACATTAAAGAATGAAATCACGGGTCACAAAGTCACAGATATTGGCCCAAACGAAAAGGACTCCAAACCACCATTTTCGCCCAGGAAACATAGCATTTCACAGAACATTGAAAACAAGTTGTGCGAGCTGTTTCAACGGCAAGTATCGCAGCAGTCAGATGAAGGTGAATCGGAAGGAGAAAGGACTACAGAATATGATTTTAGAACTTCTACAGACAAAGTGGTGGAAGAGGTAGCAGAGTCAACACCAGAGGAGCTGAAAGATGACCTGACACCCATGGTCACTACCAACAAATCATCTACTTACATTACACAAAGATTGGGAGAAGAACTGAATGGAGAGCTTGATGAAATGGAACCTGAAAGAAATGCGGTGAAAGGTTCAGTCCATAAGTTGTCATCATTGTTTGGGTCAAGTATTTGGAAACCCAACAAGAAAAATAAAGGCAGCTCTGAAAATAAACATGAACTCAAGGAGGAACCAGGAAGTAAGCCTCAAAAAGATTTATCAACACCAAAGAAGGAAGATAGCAAAAAATCTAATCTTTTTGGTAAATCTCATAAGATTGAAGGAAATAATAAAGAGACAGATTCATCCAATGTGAACATATTCCCTTGGCTCAAAAATCTTGAAAAAGACAAAGACAGGGGGAGTAAAATAGCGAACAATCAATCAAAGAACAAAAGTTATGCTCAGAAGAAAAGTAGTTGGAGGTCAACTAATCAAGATATTGATAATGTGCAGACTGGGTGGCAACCGGCGGGCAAGACTGATCAAGAAACCGATGTTGTGCATGTATTGCAACCAGTCCATAATACTAATCAAGATATCAGTGCCATACACAATGCTGCAAATCCATTGCCACCAGTGCGTAAAACTGACCAAGATATTGATACCTTGAAGACTGCTGCACACGCATTGCGACCAGTCCACAAGGCCGAAAAACTGAAACAAAGGCAGCTTGTTGGCAAAGTCATGATAATTAGCAATGCCAGTCACGATGATTCCCTTCCAAAAGGGGTGTACCACAAACCAAGTATCCAGCTCCCAGATGAGAATAAAGAAATGGCATCCACAGAAGCAACAGATTCCAAGTCAGTTATGGGCACTAGAGGAAATGAGGCTCAGATACCAGTGGTAGTAACAGAGCATTGGAATCATAAACAGCATAGTCTGGAAATGGAAAAACGAATGGAAGAGTCAGTCCCTGTAACCTCAATTGATGAGGTACCTGTTTCAGCAATAGACATTCCTGAGTTATGTGAGAGTGATGTTGTTGTGTCTGTGATTGACATTCCTGCTTCTCCAGATGTCCACAGTGCTGGGAACTTTGCCTTACTAAATGTTACCTCTGAAGGCTCACCACGTAGTGATGATGACAAAGATGATATTTGTGTGTCAGTGATTGATTTGCCATCACCTGTTGCTAAGGAGGATGAGCCAAGTATTCCTCAGGCAGGGTACCTGGAGACAGAGGAGATGTTAGATGAAAGTGATACAGATGAGGTGGAAGGAAGCTATGATTTTGCTACAGGAGAAGTTACCCATATAATGAATGGTCACAGTGCTCTGGAAAGTGATGAAGAATCTGATGACGATGCTGATGAAAATGATGATGATGATGATGATGGTGATGATATCCCTATATCCTATATTGGAGCTTCACCCCAATATCAAGTTCCCCAAGTTGTGTTTGATACAGAACCTGTTGCTTTGAAGTCTTGTCTGAGTCCAAAGCCAGCAAGAAAGAAGGTAACACATATTTTTCAATGGCTTTGACACCTATCGAGACCTTTAAGGGGATAGATCTGTTTTTTTTTTTTTCTGGCTCTTGTTGAGAAAAACAGTCTGTAAAAATAAGATGACAGTTTTCTCAAGGAGTTAACAAGAGCAAAAAAATACCTACATGCATGTTAGGTTTGACTAATCAATAGTAAAATCAAATGAGAAGCAGCAAGCAATGATTGGATTTGCATTGTGTTGGAGTAATGACTAACCCTAACCACAGACCTTATACCCCTGTGTTGTAATTTTTTCATGTCACCTTATTTCTTTATCAAGAAAGGGCACTATGCAACTCTTATTTGCAACACAAATTGCCATTCAATCTAAGTGAAGTTGTAAGCCAGGCCAGTTCTATGATGAGATATCTCATACAGTGTTTAATTGCAGTGCAGTTTGTTGTGGTAAGAAAGTGAAGGAAGTTATTTTTTTTTTGTGTGTAGTAGTGCTAACTTGGTTTACAAATCTGACAAATAGGGAAGTGCACATAAAATTGGCTTAGAAATATTTAAGTCAAATTAAATTTAATTATCATAAACAGAGGAAAAAAAATACAAAATATGACTATTGAATGTGATTTTAGATTTCTGTCAACTATGCATTATTAATTCCAATTAAATAATTAACCATACCACATGCAAATTATGCAGATGTGTTCTAAGATAATTTTAAGCCGTGGTATTTTGAGACTATTTAAAGCTGAACATCCACAGATAACTAAATTAATTACCTGTGGATGTTTAGCTACATTTAGCAATGCCAATTAAAAATCTTAAATGTGATAGTACAAGCTAATTCATACCTTTATCTTACATGTACATTGTATTTGTATGAAAGAAATGTTAATTCTTTTATCAATTTGCTTATAATTTTTATTTTGTAGCTTGTTTAAAATTTCTGCTCCTTATAATAGTAATATTTATATAAATTATAAATATATTGTCTATGGTTTCTGCAGTTAGCTGTTGGCAAAAAAAAAAATTTTTTTGTCAGGGTAAATTCTTGGCATTTCGCCCTTCACATCAAAGCACACAAGTAGTACAGTCCATTATCCAGAATTGTCTGATAATAAGTCTAAAATGAATATTAATCAAGGACTGAAGTCAAAACAATAACGTAACAAATATAACAATATTTAAATTGCACACATGTAGTACATGTAGTCAACATTCAGCTAATGGGACTAGTTTCTAAAAGAAACATTGTGATGTTGAGTTGGTGGGTTTTACACTGAAATTTGCAAATTCACACAGGGCCAAGGCTTGGAATGCCAGCCATTCAGTCAGGCATAAAAGGTCACTTTGCAACTGGTTTCCATTGAATATGGACTTAAAATTAAAATTTAAACTAATTAAATTTCTAGAATACTATTATGGGTGACAAATGCATTGTAGCGTGAAAATTCTGTGTGAATTTATAATTTCCCATGTGAAATTACAAAAGTGCTACGAAAGAATTGTAACTGTTCATGTTATTTTGTCTGATCCATAAGTTTGCCAGCTCTTATACAGTTTGAAGTTTAACTTTAACAAATTTTTATATAATTTATGCTAGTTTGCTTGGCCATTCTATACTGTAGTAAACATTTAGAGACATTTTACCCTTCAAAATATGTTGATACAAAGTTGAATAGATAAATGTCCTTGAGCAGATTTTAAGCAGGCACCGTTGTCAGTTTATTCATGACTATTATTATTATAGTGAATCAGGTGAGAGAGATTTTACTGTTGACTGAACTTTGAACATTTTTGTAAACAGCAGGTGGGACTTTTTTGTCAAGCATTTCAGAAACATGTGAACTTAAGGTGGCTCAAACCAGTTACAAAACTTTCAAGAGACTGTCCTATTAGAAGAGTTAAGTGAATAGAGTGTAATGTGAAGTGCTAGATTTCAATCCCATATGAACCATGTGAGTGTTAGCCCTACAGCCCTACATATGAACCATGTGAGCGTTAGCCTTTCCATCTGTAGGGCTAACGCTCACATGGTTCATATGGGATTGAAATCTAGCACTTCACATTACACTCTATTCAGTTAACTCTGTTGAAAATATAAGTGCTACACGGCCAACGTTTGTATAAACGTAACCTTTCCTTGTCCTATTAGAAGGATTGACTCTACAACACTGTATCATATAATAGCAATGTCATGATACCATATGAAACACTAATTATTGCACAAAATGAAACGCTCATTATCATGACTTAATTAATATACTGTCATAGCAATGGGAGAGTCAACTAAAGACATGCTATATTTTGTCTTTAGTTCCTTGTATCTCTAAAGTGAACTCAGTGACCGCCATTTAAAAATAATAATAATAATAATGATAATAGTAATAATAATAATAATAATAATAATATGTTTATTCACTCTTTATGCTGGAAAGTGATTACGAGGACGCGAGAAAACTCTGTGAACTTAATGTGCAGATTCAGTGTATGTGTGGATTCAGAGCCACCTTAAAAATTTGAGAAGTTAAGGTGGCTCTACATCTGCTCAACAGAATTTTTTAAATTATGCAAATAGTTTTACCTTGGCCAGCTAATCACACAAATAATGGGCTTTGTGCTGCTATGGTAACCAATTATGTCACATTAAGGAGGATATCTTGTAAAGCAGTAGTTCTTTGATAATATTATGGTACTATGACACTAATATTATCTTAAACAATGTTGTTAAGCATTTGATTCCTATGTTTGAACCCCAGGTGTCAATGGGTTAAGTCAATATTTTTAGTAGTGCAGTCTCTTGAAAAAGCTGAAACTGGTTTGAGCCATCTGAAGCCAAAATGTATTCTTAAAGCTTTTCAGTGCTTGGATCAATACAATGAAACCCACAATATAATGCAATGATGAGCCTCAATCACTTTCCATGAAAAATAAAACTGGGCACAAAGTCCGGAAAATCAAAAGGTCTGAGTAGTCATGGTCTTGATGAACGATCCTAGACTTTACTTTCTTTGTACTTGTCAATTATATTCATGTTTTCCACCATTTTCAGTAAATAAGTGCTTAACACATGTCTTGATTCTCTGTTTTGTAGATGAAAGGAAAAGTTTCATTTAAAAGCTCACACACAATCCATGACTATCCATCAGAGGAAGCGTTCATAGCAGTTTATGATGAGTTGCACGGAAACAATGCTATGCCATTGAAAACTTTGCAGAATTACCAACCTTCAGCCTTGGCCAACATGGAAAAGATACTGGAACGTGCTGGAGGCAATCAACCAATACAGGAAATCCCACCGGCATATAGCAATGGGCTTGACAGTGAGCATGATGCAAGTGTTACAGTTGACAATCATCCAGAAATTAAATACACTGATGAAGGACAGGGTTTCACAGATTCCTCTGATTATGCAAGTGCTTTACTTTTTTGAAGTGCTACTATGATAAAAACAATTCACTTCCCATTTTCCTTCAGATTTCAAAAGTATGTTTGCTTGACACCTGAGTGCAAAATCTTGAGCTTCGAATTTTATCCAAAGGATATTTTCTTTGGGTGCAAGTGTAGGATTTCATTGTCCACCATTAGTGGCGTTCAAGACTGACCGATTGGACCTTGGGGGGTTGGATCGATGATAAGATGATGTCAAAGGCTCACTAGCTTAAATTAAATTAAAATTGTAAATGTAGCTTATTATACATGCAAAAAAGTCTGAAAGTTCAAAACTTTCGTGCTGCTTGTTAATTTAAGTGCATGCACATGCATTGCATTTTTTAAACTAGCGAGTCTTTGATCAGCTCTCTCAAGATTTTAAAGTTAGTAATGAAGGACCATTAATTAGGAAAATTTCAGTCAAAATAAACAGAGTACAAAGAAACAGTAGAATTGATTTTTGGTCAAAGTAGCACTTTAAAGCCCTTCAATTGAAGTCATGTGAAGTTTGTGGTATAAGCTTTTGGAATTAGGTGTGCAACAAGAGAAGATAGTGAAATTAATCTTGTTTGAATGATCAGGGATGGCTGTCTGTAAAAACTTTGGACAATTCTTACTGACACCAACTGGAGGTCCACTGCTTCTTAGCAAATTGGTTGCCCTCTTCCTGTTGGGTGCCTTGATGCTAGTGATGATGACTGTGGCTTTCTTTTTGCCTTTTGGTGGAAACCTTTGGCTGATCACTCAAAGGCCATCCAAGTTTGTAGAACCCTGTTAGCAGAGATTTTATCTTTTGTTTTGCTTGTCTTTTTCATGTCATGTCATGTCATGTCAAGTTCCATCTCCTGGGAAGGTTGGAGGTCATGTGATACTTTCTCCATCCTTACACTTCCTAATAATACCAATTTTCTTTTTCTGATTGGTCCATGTGCAAATATCATCTAAATACATTTTTCTCTGTCCTCTTGCTTTTGTTCCTTGAACTTTTCCTTCCATGATTATTATAGCAATCATTGTGTCTCATGACATGTCCAAAATATTCTATTTTCCTTTTCTGAATCACATACAACAATCTGCAATTTTCACCAGCCATTTGCAACACTCTCTCATTTGTGAGCTTCTTTATCCAGCTAGTGTTGAGCATTCTTCTCTAACACCACATTTCAAAAGCCTGCAATCTTTTCACCAAGTCTACACATAATGTCCATGTTTCAGGTCCATATAATAAAACAGACCACACGTTTTCTTGTTGCCAAACTAACTTTTGAATTGGACAAAAACTTTCTCAACTGAACAAATTGAGTCAAGATTTGCTTCCCATTATCCTAATCTTCACCCCTTTTTCACACCTCACATCTCTTGTAATTTCTCTTCCAAGATGGCAGAAATGATCATCTTCTTTTATCTTCTCATCTCCAACTTGCAATTTCACTTTTTTGACCATTTTCACTGTCTCCAGATGATAACACCTCCTCTGATTTCTTGCAGATCTGCATAGCTTTAGTTTCCATGAGTTTCCTTCAGCTGTCTTTACTGATGTTAAACATTATACTTCCCCACATGAAAAACCTCTGCCATGAAAAAAATTCCTTTTTTCCTTTGAGTTTGTGCTGTAATGTTACTTACAAATTTTAAAAAGGTCATCATCTTTCTATGATTTGCTAAAATGACGACTTCTTTCAGGCACTGTGCACATGTAGTTTGTCTGAGAGGCAGGTGATCACTTATATAGTGTCTGCTGTGATGAGACTTAGAGGTAAATGCAGCCATAAAAAGCTGAACAAAATGAAAGGAACAAAATACATGTAAAAAAAACCTTGCTATTACTCTAAGTTTGTAATGCAGTGATTGTGTTGAATAAATAAGTCTCGGTTACACCATCAACTGACTCCATTGTAAATGAAGAAACTAAGTTTTTGTCTCTGAATAACATTTATTGCGTGATGATTGTTATCAATACCAGAATTTTACAGCATTTTTTGTATGGAATGGTGACTGGTATAATATTGTTATTTATCCTACAGAATTACCTGTTGTGCCATTTTTACTTTTATTTATTGGTTTTAAATGCTTGAAATTAAATGGGCAAAGGTACATATATGCAAAAGCCATTTTTTTCACAAACTGGTTTGTGGTTTACAGTGAGGACACTCGAACCATGAACACTTGATATTTTTTTGTACATTTTTTAAGTGACTATAGAATGTGGGCTCATCCTTTTGACAAGAGTATTTAATGTTTTTACACTTACAAAATGCTATACATATAACACTATACATCATAAGAAGAGCCTTTATTTCTTCGTCGTCGAAAAAAAATGTCAAGTGTTCACGGTTCAAGTGTCCTTACTGTAACAACGGTCACAATAAACTCTAAAACCTTTATTTAATCCTGTTATTAGCCTAGGAAATGTGATTCCTTTCTAGCTCTTTGCTTTGAGTTTGAGGTTATTCAAATAGACAGATATATATTATTTGAAGACGATGAATTGTCTGTATTATGTAGACTTAATAATGGCCAAGGGAAAGAAGGGCCAAATATAGCCACAAGAATATTGTTTGTACATTAATGTATTACGAAACAGTGTTGTTTTCGTACAGCTTCTTGTATAAAGAACCAACATGTCCTTCACAGGTAGATTGCCTATGAAAGATTATAAAGGAAATGCAGCATCTTAGAAAAACGTTAATTTAAATAGGAAACTGTCATTGCCATGATCTTGTAACAGGCAGTACTATATCTATTTTGAAGCATTAAACTGTGGTTTAATTTTTAATTAAACATAATAATAGTATTATTAAATTACTATTTTTATGCACTTGAACACAAGTTGAACAGAAACAACCATTAGTTTTTGGGGGGTCAGGAAGAAGGTCTCGTAAGGTAAAATGTTATTGGCTTACCAACCCAACTGAAAATAAACCACCAAACAACAGAAGCAGCGACTTAGACTTCAAAACAATAGAAGCTTCTACACTATCCTTTTTGAAATGACAAAAGCCCAAATATGCAAACCCTCATAATGATAAATTTGTTAATTAGTATATCAAGGGGCAACCACTTGGGAGCCCTATCATGAGTACTGGGTTTGACTTACATAGAGCGGTTATCAATTGAGTGTCGAAAGCAATAATAATATTATTAGTGAATAGCTTTGGTTTTTCATTATTTCACTCAGTGATTGGTTCAAAGTTCTTGTGCCACTTTTTCAACCAATCAGAAGTGAAACCAGAACCAATTGTGGCTTATGCGTGCACATTTTCCTGGGCTTCAAGGTTTCATTGGTTTACTGTTTCAGTCCTTTTTGATTGGCTAAAGTAATTGCTTTGGTTTTGGTTTTACGACACTCGATTGAAACTTGCTCCATCCCAAAAATGGTGTAGATTATATCCTTTGGGAACCCCCCTTCTATCTTTTGAATGAAATGTTCTAATTGTCGGAAGCACAAACATTATTGTCTTATAATATGTTGGAACATTGCAATGAGAATACCGGTAGATCAAGGAACTGGAATGTCTTGCTGTTGACAAGGTTTATGACCTTAGAGTGTCAGTGCTGTTATTATTATTGCTTAGGAAAATGAAAACTGAGTGAAAGGCCCTAATAAAAAATTTAATCCTTCATCCAAAAAGCTGAGTGAGCAGAATAGTGATTACCGGTAAATGTGGTTTTGAGAACGAATAACCACAATTCCAACTCTTTCTAATTAGCAGTAGCAACTGCATGAAAATAGAGACTTGTAATCTGCTTTCAGATCACTGGGTGTTTTAATAATTATATGAAGTAAAATTGTGTAGGCTTAACTCTTATTAATGGAAACAAATGTAAATCTCAAAGTACAGCTTTCTGTGTATCAAATAACCTCTCTTCGTAACTATCACTTCATGTAAGGTTCTTCGTCGATCCAGGCCACTGCCTTCTTGTTGTGTTTTATATCTTTAGAATTATTGTCAAGTAAAATGAAGCATTCAGACTTAGAAAGTAATTTATATGTAATTCACCTGGCAATTTAACCCATTGATGTCCAAACCGGCCGAAACCAGCCAGACTTAGTATTTTACTCTGTCTAACGCCAGACAATTTTACTTGTCAATGGGGAATCCCTGGGAGTCAGTGGGTTAAAGATTTTCTGTGACATTCGGTTCTGTTATGCAGAAACAATAATAATAAACCAACAGCCCCACTCTCCAAGGTTCAACCAAAGGGGGGGGGCACATTTTATTTTTTCTCTTGGTTTAGCTTGTGGTTGAGTACACTAAATCAGTAAGAATGGATGTGTAAAGAAGTTAGTGCAACTTGTTAGTAGTTGCCTTTTGTGTTCATCTTTTTGGGTATTGTAAAGAACTAAGTAAGTAAATGAGAACAATAAAGTAATTTGAAAGTGCTTTGTGGTGAAGTTGCTTTGAATGCACATCTTGTTAGCTGTCCAGGAAACAGAATGACATGCCTATCTCTCTGAGTTAATAATTACTGCGTAGTACTTCTATTTTGCAGGGTTTAATTTGTGCAGATTTTTGCAGATGGTTCTTGATCTGCAAAAATAAGTTCCAAGCAGAAAAAAAAATGCCAGCAAAATTAAAAACTGCAAAAACTGGCTTTTAATCCACTTGTGTTACTGTAAAACATATATTGGGGTAGAGTCAACATTGGCATAGACTGAGTCAACTCCTGCAACAGACCAACCATGCTCTACCAGTAGCTCCTGAAGCGCTTCTGCGGTTGCTTGCACAACAGATGTTATTGTGAGTGGCTGAATTTAGATTTATTTTATTTTTGCATTTTATCAGCCGCTTCAAAATTGGCTTTTACAGATAACTGTAAATGTTTGTTGTAACCAGAAATGCTTTGTTGTTGTACTGACCGGCTTGTCATTGACTGAAATTTGTTACCCAAAAGTTACAAATTTAAAATTGAAAATATTAGGTTTCCTTCCTTGTTGATGTCTTGCTGCTTGAAAAGAAAAAGCAAAAATTAGTTATTAGGGGGAATTTCAGTCAATTGGAGCCACAACAATTTGTTTCCACAGACCTCAAAAAATCGCCAATCCGCAAAAAAAGTCCTGCAAAAATTTCATGATACACAGTAGGAACAAGGCTTTGTGCAATGCAGTCTACAATGATGTTTTACTGATTTTATAGTCCCTATCTGGGACTAGAAGGCTAGAATATTTTAATTTGAAATTATTGTATAATATTTGAGGTGCCATTTGTAGCTGAAAGGGAGAAGTGATCCATGCACTTCCTCTTGACAATTTGAGCAATAATTGGCCTGTATAGACACCTTAAACTCAGGCGGCTTCATTGCCTTTTCATTCTTAATTTGGGAACACACACATGTACATTGTATTTGCTTAATATGTTCTTATCACATATTATGAGAGCTACAGAACAAAAAATTACAAAGGCCCAAACTCTCTTATGGACTGACTGACTATGCCATTAAATCATTCAATTTCCTGAGGGCACTCTTAATTGCTATCTGGCTGACTTTGGTAATCTATAAAAACCATTAACAAATTGCAATTCCTGGTCCTTCACTTTGCGATCAAGGAACCTCCTCAAGTCATCCACACTGCACTGGCTGGGGGAAGGTCCTTGCATTGCAAACATGCGCAACATGGAGTGGATTCTATCCAGCGGTAAGCTCTCCAGATTTGTAAGCATACCAACAATGTAAGACCAAAACACCTGTAAGGGAATCAAAAATAGGCATTCAAATTGGAATTAAGACCTCGCAAGATGAAACTTTTAGTTAGGCCACATTCCATTGACAGTAATGGGGTCTAAGTCAAGAACAGTTCAACCACTCAACCCTTTGGGGTGTATACCAATAACTGTGACTCCATTTTACCCACTTGTCTCTCAGGAATGTTTTGTCCACATCCATCTCCCCTTACCAAGCATAATTTGCAAAATGCCAGGTTGTTATCAAAGATAAGGTGACTAGGATAATAGGAAAAAATTCCAAGTGCTCCTTTGCAGGAGTAGAATCTGCGACCTTCAATGACTAGTTCAGATGCTAAGGTAGACTCGTGGGAGCTAAGGCCATCAAACTAGGTTTGTGTAACAGTTGATAATTATTTGCCAAGGGCGAGGCAAAAAGGTCGTTTAAAAAGGTGAATACATACAGAGACAAAGTCAAGGTTTTTATTCACCGATATTCACCGAGCCTGAGGTGAATAACAATTATTGTTTTTGCATAATTAAATTAGATGATAATTTGAAAAAATGCATTTTCTTTGAAACAATAGTTTCCCTATCTGTCACCTTGACTGCTTGCGGCCATTTTGAAAAAAAACACTTAGGTGCTTATCACGTAATAATCACCTCAAGTGCAACAAATCAGTGCAGAGATTTTTCAATAATCACCAAGATAACAGTACTAATAATAATACTAGCGATAGTATTGGGATCTCCTTGTCAGAATGGAGCGAACATTTTCTTCAGTACACGGTTGGTATTTATACTCTCCCCTTTCAATGAAACAAGTAAGAGCTAAAGGATGAAGCGGGGAAATCTTTTCAGATAAAAATAATTTCCTCTGCACCAGTTTCCATCACAAGCTAAAAGTTACTACATGTACTATTTATTGTTCCAGCTCAAGCCTAAGAGCAACAATAATGATGATAATAATTGCATTTTTTTAAATGAAATTATTATTATATTGTTGTACAAAGCCTTCTTGCACAAACTGAACTTATAATCATGAAGGTATAAGCATGTAGCAACCTGACCTTTTTGGTGTAAAACATGTTCCTTGTTGTAAGAAACAGCAGTCAATAAAAGGACAAACCTGTAGTTCTTCTTCTCGCTGATCTTGTGAAGATGCCATCACAGATTCAACCTCTGCATCCATGACAACATCTGACAACAAAAACATAACAACTTGTTCTGAAAACATTGAAAATTAACTGTAGCCATTTCAGGGACATTTTGGCACTTGCGGGTGAAACCTTACAAAAAACAACGCCTATGTATCTTCGTACCCAAGAAAAAGACTGCAGATCTACATACGAGAGGATAACTTCTTGACGGAACAGCAATTTCATCAGTTGCTATATTATAATAATTATAGCTTCCCATCCTTTCCAGCCATTATAACAAACAAACAAATAAATTGCTGATCATCAGACATTAACATTGGTGTACCTGATATCCTTTGCTGTCCTTTCTGCCTTTCTACCACTACAAAGGTGTCTGAAGATTCTTCCTTGAGGACTCCCTGACTTATCCAAAATCCAAGTCGTCTTCGAAGTAAGCCAGGCGGAGCCTGCATGACGCCACTTAGCTCCTCTAGAGACCAGCGTTCTGAAAGAACAAATTCATGAATGACAAGTAAGCAGGGATGGGGAAGTTGTGAGAGCATACTTATATTAATTTTGGCCTTCAAATCCCGGACTTTGTTTTGAGTTTTTTGGGGTATTTACTCTGCAGTGAGAATGATACTTCTGGCTTTACATTTCCTATCTTCACAAAATTGAAGAACCTAACATTTGATTTCCTTTCAGTTTGATTGAGTTTGAACAAATTCAAATGACACCCAAACCAAAGTAAAATTGACCATTCAAGGCCTTTTTTTATCGCTGTTATTCAATGGATGTTGTTTGGATGTTATTTATTTTCGTTTTTCTAAGAATAAACAGCCAACTGCTTGGCTTTGACAATCCTACAAGGATGTGACATTTTTAAAATTAATTTTATAGAAAAACTATTTTTGCCACGTTTCCCATTTCTTTTAAGATTATGAAATATTATTTAGTTTGTCCAATATACCTTTGTCTTGAAAGTGCATGAGGGCAGTGGCCTGAGCAGGAGTGACAGACAATGACAACGTGCGATCAGCTAACTCAACATCAATGTCAACCAAACCCAGATGAGGCTTCCATCGCAGGGTACGCATGCCTTTCAATGCCTCAAATCCATGAGTGTATTCATCCATAGCTCTAATTAGTGAGAATCCAAAGGTTCACAAATTAATTCCAACGAGAGTTCTTTTTTTTTGGGGGGGGGGGGGGGATTTTTATAGCAGATTCATATTGATAAAGGGATTTGCCATATTGTACACTCCACTGACAATGATAGGTGTAAAAGTCTTGCCTGCAGT
>NC_090870.1:49587021-49592021 GCF_036669935.1 Montipora foliosa
ATGATTTTGGATTGGTTTATTGCACTCTTTGCACCTGCTGTGATTGGCTGAAGTAATTACTTTCATGGTATTTGTTTTCCAACATTCAACTGAAAACCAATCTATCTTCAATTGATTACAAAATATATAAAGCAAGGAATTTCAAGGTCTCCTGACCTGATGATGTCTGGTGCTTTTCTGCTGCTTGACATTTTATCTGATAAAAAAAATAACGAAAAAACAATATAGTAATACATTGTGTAATTTAATGTGTTCTCAATTTCATTAGTTGAGAGTCTTTGGGAAAGCATATTACTTTGTTTTTAACTTAATTAACCCTCCCACCACTAAATTGCCTGGTGTTAGACAGAGTAAATATTTTTCTAAAGTTTCACTCTTAGCAGGCAAAGGTTAACAATGCATTAACTTTATCAGATATTTTGTTAACTACCTGGATCAGCATCACTTGGAGCAGGCATCCACTTCTCATCATCTTCTTCCTCGCTGTCCGATGTACCCAAATCATTAAGGGTTCGAGGGTCACCTCGCATCAACTCCTGTTAAGATCATAAGCCAAATTGTGACATTTTACTTTCTGCTATGATAATCAGGTCCATAAATTTAATTCAGCTACCGGTAACCAGATGCAAGATCAGATTATTTTGATAAACATCACAAAGTGTTCCTTCCAAATCAAAGTAGGGTGAGGGGTAGAACTGATTCTAGGTTAGGGATAGGGAGCACTTGGCATTTCCAGAGACAAGTGGTGTAGGACTTGTGGAGACAAAAGATGTACATACTGTGTGTTGTAAGGAGACACTTTGTGACACCTCATCACCTTGCATTTCTGGGCTTATCTGGAGATCTGGAGCCCATTCAAATAAGGACACAACAAAATAATATTAAGATATGATCACCCCTAAATGTTTGTACCTGTACTCATAATTTTTTTGTGTGCATGGAGTGAATTTCTGAATACTAGAAGTTTAGATAAGGTTGATCCAATCTGGGTTTCTAAATTACTTTTTGGTGTGCTAAGCAATCTAAACATTTTCCAAACAGAAGCATCAAAGAGCAATGATTTCACCTCTGCAAGTTCTGTGCTGTTCTCATCTGTCAAACTTGTAACAATACAACGAACAGTGTCCTCTCGTGTCCTAAACAATGATGACACATACGATTATACACCAAAATAAAATGATAATTATTTTGAGGTAAGTAAGTGAATAAAATGGCGAAAATGTGAATTCTGTTTCCACAGCCACGTATAGGATTTTGTTACAACTTTAACCGAAATCAATAATTTTTTCAAATCTTCAATGAATAAACTATTATTGGCAGTACCACTAATAATAACTGTTTAATGTATTACCTGAGGTACTGTCTAACAGGTGCACAGACATGTTCCAGAATAACTCCAGCTGGATCTAGTACGTGCAGAGCTCGGATTGCTGATACATACTGAGTGAGGATGTCAGATGTGTTAGCACCAGGGTGCAACAATCGCTGCTCAAACCTACAAACAAGTGTAACATACTGGTGTGTATTAACTCCTCGACACTGCCAAATGGTTGGTTCACTTCAGTTGTTTTTAAGTTCCTAGCATTGAACTATCCTAATTGAGGTCTGGGTTCACCTACTGCCATAGTAACACTCATGGTTATTTAAGGACGTTCGCGCCAATTGTTTCTGCGCATCCTTACTGCGCACGCAAATGCACACGCCACGTCATACACGAGCGCGCGCGCTAAGTAATAAAATGAGAAATGATAGGGCAAAAGGCCATTGCTATAGCTTTGCCTGGATTTAACGGTCTTGGACGTTCGGTGACCCCTATTTTTCTTTCCAGAAACGGATTTTATTTACAATTATCTCCACGTTGTCCAAAAATGAACAAAAAATCAATGTGGGAAGTTAAAAGAATTTCAAGATTTCTGCTCACAGGACATCAAATCCTGCCATCTTGCGGTTGCAAGGCGCGTGAAACTGTGGTCGCTAAATGCGAACTTGATCTTTAAGGGAACCTCACCAGTTGACTAAATTCACTTAATTAGTCCACTTAAACAATATTTGGCAGAGAAGATCTCACTTCAAAGATTTAATTGCAATATATTTGAGTTTACAGACACTGGCCTTATTCGATAACGAAGCCCGATTTTGTCACATTTTGGGTGTTTTTCCGGACATGTTCTCTCCAAAACGAAGTCGGTGACCCCCCATTTTTTTTACATTTCTGACATCACTAACTCATCATCTTTCAATGGTAAAATTTGCAGAAAAAAATCAATGTTAGAAAATTTTCGCGTGAACATCCTTAAACTCAGCCTTTAAGCCTTTACGATGCCATCTACAAATTAACACTTTTATATCTCCTTGGATAAGGTGGCTATGCTGTGGTGATCTTTTCTTGGTTTAAAAATTTTCAGACCAGTTAATGTAATAATTTGAAACAAACAAATGAAACAAAACGAAAATAAAAAATGAACCATTCTAAAAAATTTTGAATCAGGAGAAAAAATTGGACCACAACAGCTACACTACAAGCATTAAACAACTGTTAAACTCCAGGAATATAGAGTAGAAAACCTGTAAGAGTTGCCACACAGAGAGTGTTTTAAAAATACGTACGCAGTCCTTAGAGATACTATGAGCTCTTTCCTTTGGTCTGTTACCTCTAAACATTCCTGAAAGATGACAAGGGAAATCTCAATACTGAATTGCAAGAGAACTTATATTTATGATAATACATTATTTACGATCGTCACAATGAAAAAAAATTGAAAACAACAATACCAAGATTAGTCACTGAAAATAAACAAGTGGTGATTGTACCTTTAGGTCTTGGATTGCAGGTAGAGAGTCAGGATACTCTACTATAATGTCAAATAACTGATCAATCCTGAAATTTTACAGTGCATAGTTAGTCATTATTATCTTTGTACCATTTTACATTTACAATGTTATACCAGTCTTATAGAAGGTTCACCTTTTATGAAGCCAATTATGAAAGTAGTAAGGGCAGTTTTCCAATACTGATACATAGTTGTATTTTTGAGTGTTCTTAATAAATTATTTATTTAGCTAAAAATAACAATATTATTAATCTTCCAATACAAGAGCGTACTAAAGCGAAGACTGACATTATCAGTGCTACTGGTATAAATGTAAACTACTGTCAGGTATCAGACATTGCCTGACCAAAATTTGAGATTGCCCCATCAATAAATTATAATAGATGGTGGAGAGGCAAAAGGACCAAATACTATGTTTTCCTGACTGTGCTTACAATAATACTTGAAATGTGAAATGAAAACCAACATGCGTGTGTTATCTTTGCCACTTGCCACCTGACTTATGATGAGACAGATCGACATTTGTAAAGGTAGGTCAAGTCAACTTGACTCAAGTGGTAAAGAAATTTTCACATAGTTGAGTGCCTGCTTTTAGAACCAGGAAGCTTTATGACTTTGTCTTTCATGCGTCCTGACTTCCAGTGTCACAACCCGTATTAGCCATGATGGGTCAACTCGACCCAACCCAGATTGTCTAGGATATAGATAATCCGACTCAGATTGGGTGTACTGGACATACCGGTAGGTATGAACTATGAAACCACCGTATCGATACATTTGGCTTGTGCGGAACATAAGCTTATCATTGTACTTCAATGATGTCTCTCTTGCACTGATTGGCATTCCCTCATGCCTTTGGCTCCTTTCTCCCAGGCAGCTTCTGCCAATTTATTCTCACCTCCCCCCAAGTTGTGAGGCCGAGGCCGTGGCAAAGGAAAGAGAATTCCAAGTGAAATTTACCATGTGTCTTTGGTTATCAAAATGGTGATTTGGAAGAACTTGTTTCCTACTAGCTTGAAGAGAAAAAGATTATTTCTAGCGCTCCATTCTTAATAAGCACTCTAACCTTAACCCTTTCACCACCCCTGAATTGGCCTAAACCAGCCATACTTAGTACTTTACTCTATCTAACGCCAGACGATTTTACTCGTCAATGGGGAACCCCAGGAGTCAATGGATTAAGTAAAAATCTGTTTGGTCATGTAATATTTTAATAATCACAATCAGACTTTAATATATAATTTTGTACCTAAGGTCTGCAAAAGACTTGTACATAAAATATTGTAGCTTAGGTTTCCACTCATCTAAAGACATGTCTGTACTAGTTCTATGGCTTGCGTTTTCACCTGAAATTAAAAAAAAAGTTGGTCTGTTCATTCCTAGACTATAGTATCCTGTCTTTGATTTCAAATGCACATTATTAGGATTTAGCTGTCTTGCTATCAGTATAGAGATAACAAGTGGAGGCTTGTGATGCTTCAAACTTTATCAAGAAAAGTGCTCACAATGGTTTTGGTGCACCAGTTTTTAAGTCTTGAGGTTGTTTTAAATCTTCCTCTATCACACCCCACATCCTTCCACTGTTTTTAATAAGTGGACCAATGCCTAGAATAAGAACTAAGTGCTTGATTGTGGGGATTTGCCTGTTGTGGGAGGGATACATGTTATAGCTTAGGGCTGGCTGACCGTCACAAAAGCCCCCTGGCTACTCCAGGCACCCAGATTAGTCAATCATGAAAGAAAAGTAAAAAGAAACTGACCATTCCAATTACCGGTATTGAAAATTAAGCAAAGCCAACCACACAGCTCAGTATCAATCCAATGTATCAGGGATACAAGGAAAGAACATTCAAACACGCCTTTGCACCTTTCTTTAATTCTTCTCTGAATCTGGAGGATAGACAAAGATTGAGGCTAACAATACATACATTTAAGGTACTCTTTGCAAGGAAGAGGCCATTTACGGGCACAAATCCTTCTCTACTTTTTTTTTTTGGCTTCATTACACTCTTAATTACCAAATGAATAATACATCTTCCTGATTTTTTAACTTCCTAGCAGCACTTTTAAAACACAGCTATCCACTGCAAAACCCTCTGAAAATCCTATTTTGGTACTACACAATCATAATTATTATTCATCTATGTACCTGCCTCAACCATAATTATA
>NC_090870.1:49602021-49609521 GCF_036669935.1 Montipora foliosa
TTCCACAACTAAATAATGCACAAGTTGTGTTCAAAGATCTACGCCTTAAAATACACAGCTTCAAAAATTGGCTAGAAATCTTCAATTTTTCATACCTTAATAGGGTAGGTTTGGGAAAGCACAGTCTCCTCTTAATACATCTTAAACAACTCCACACAATAAAGACATAATTCCTAACTTTCATTATCATAGGACAATTTTGAAAAAAATCTATCAGAGGAACTAGCAGATTAACATTTGAAAATCTTGAAAGAACAGACTGAAGGGTATATGAGCAACCACAGTCATCTTCGAATTCAATATTCAATGTTATTTCCAGTTTTTCCCATTATTTCAGCTGTTGGTAAAGCTTGAATCGCACGGATTAAACCTCAATATTACAAATTGCACGTGTCGAAGCAGATGTATACGTAGCATCAGTTGACGAAAAATGGAATCCGGCTACACTTCGCACACTTGCAACAAGTTAGACGAGAAGCAGATCAAGCGAAGATCCTTGTACACAAAGTCAAATGTCCTACAATAATCTCGATATATTGATCAAGCATTGTCTCCTCTGTAAATAAATCCAAGTTAATTTAACGTGTATGTAGTGTTCCTTTGTAATTCGACGAGATGGTATTCTTCATACTCCTTGCTGCCGTCTTGCATAAACCCCTAAACAAGCACATATTCCCATAATACCAAGGATTAGGCCTATGATAAGAGCTGCGGCATCTCCACCATCAAATGCTGATACTCGTTCCACAAGACAAGCAAAAACTAGTGCCAAAAAAACCTGAAAGAGTGCTCCGGACGCCATATTCTATTTTACCGTAAGACTTCAATAGGCACGTGATTGGCTACGTAATGATGTCATGAGGAAGGAAAGGTATACTTGGCGACGGAAGTGAAGTAGAAGGGTGGGGAGGTACATTGTGAAGGAACTTGGTCTTTTCCTTGCACCTCGCAAACTGAAAATAGTTTTCTTGCTCTCGGAATTATTAATAGGGCCATTCTACTTTCACGAACATTTGACCCTTGTAGTGCACTTAATTAACGGTCACTTTGACCCTTTCTCTGTAGTTAACGGTCACTTTTGAAGATGTACGTCAACATACGAAACAAAGTTAATAATTTCAACTGAATGTGCGTGTTTATAGTGTTTGTTACCGCTGTTTTGCGTCTTTGCGTTTTATTGATTAAGCTAAGATGTCCAAACTGAAAGAAAAAAAATATTTGACCCAAATTTGACCCTCAACGGTCCCTCAACGGTCCTCCACTTGCAGTTAGTTTTGGCGGGAATTTTGAGCGCGTTCCGCGAGCTGGCTGACGACTTTCTGAGAGACTTTTTTTCTCTCATCCCTAATTTTGTTGGGTTTATCCAGTGCGTCGGATCTATTTTTAACAGGGAAAGACACAAGTTTGTCACTCTGCCGAAGACAGTAAATTTAAAGTTATTTTTCACTTTGTCAACTGTTTCACGGCCAAGACATCACTTCTCCTTTTTCTCCGTAAGTATGCTTACAAAATTGTCATGTCTGCTAAATTTCTTAAAGCTAATTTAAAATTGCATGGGAATGATACGATAGACTTTTTAGACTGTTCAATGTGAAGGCGAGACCGACTAAGCTGCGTTAACTCATTGACCCCCTTTTCACATTTAGCCCAAAGTTTCCGATGGAGAAAGAGAAAACAGCTACAAAGAACAAGGAGACGGACGAAAACAACACGCAGATTACAAATGAGGATGCAGTTGCAAGAGGAGATAACTTAAGACAATGGTAACTGAAACCACTTTTCAGTGACTTTTGTTGGTAAATTTCACTTGATGCCTTAATTTTGCTGCCGTGTCCGTATGTTAGGAAGCCGGTGACGGTTTCGAAATTACAGAAAACTAACCAGCATTCCGCAATTTTTTTTAAAATGGAACAGAACGTAGGCTCGATATCCGCCGCTCACTCGTAATCGAGCCTAAACAGAACGCGGCCATAACTCGGTTCATTCTCGTCGTGGGAATTCCAATTAAATTTTTACCGGAGGCAGGAAATACTTTGAGATCAAAACTACAAATTCAAGGTTTATTTAATTAAAAATTAAGGGAGTCCTCAGTAATTGGCCTCAGCTGTTGAGGTGTCCCTGCCAAGTACTTTATTACTTATTTTATGTGTTATTTTGGATTTTGGTTCGGTATGGCGAAGTTAATAAATAAATAAATACGGCTCAAAGAAATAAATAATACAGTCAAATCTCCCATAACCACCCAAAATGTCAAGCTTTGGTGGTCGCTTACGAGAGGTGGTCGGTTACAAGAGGTAATTCCAAATATAGTGATTATAAAATAACACATAAAATGCTTATCACCGCTGTTTGTGTTATTTTCTTAATCAAGCTACGATGGCCTAAGAACAAGAGTTTATACGATAGTGATTATACTTGGCAACTTTTGGTGGTCGCAACTGGAGGTTCGACTGTAGTCTTAACTGATCACCAGCGCTTATTTGGAGGATCTACTGGTTTTCAATAGGTAACAGTGGGTTTCCAAGGATAGTAACATTGTCGATCCTTTTTGTAGAGAAACGTTTCAATATTTGTCTAAAACTACTGTCAGGCAATTTGTTAAGGGTGTCCGCGAGTCTCCCCCTGTTGCAATGGCAACGGTATGGCTCTGCTTAATAACCTCTAAAATTCAGCTTTTGGAAATATCTCCAAAACTTCTTTGTTGACCTAGTATTTTTTTTTCAAATTTCGAAAACCATCTTGATTGAATTCTCGTTCCTAATACCTAAGGCAGTATGGGAGAGTTTATCCAACGGATTTCTAATAACTGTGATTTAATCATCATTGAAGTTAAAAAACTGAACTTTTTAAATCAAAAACAAAATTAAACCGCAACATATACACTACTAAAAATTATTTAAAGTATATTTACGACAGGAAAAATTCAACTACTGTAGATTAAATTATTCGCATTTACACACAGTACCCTTGAAGGTAATATTAGGGAATTTAAGATCTACGACGGCGACGGTCGACGAAAACGTCACCTCAAAATATAACTTGGCTCTATCGTAAGTCTTTCGCGATTATTCAGTCTAGTTCGCGTCGTACAATGTGGACAAAGTATCCTAAAAAGAAATCGGTACGAGCGGTTTCAAAGTTAAAATAGAGAATGAAAGATTCTCTGTTGCATGCTTACGTTGTCGTCAAAACCTCAAATTTGGTGATTTCACGTCGTCGTTATGCAGAGGACCGCAAAAATACTTGCTAAAATCCGTGCTGCACGTGCAGCACGTTTATTTATGCTCTTTTAACCAATGATATTATTGCTTTGTGGCGTTGTCGTAGTCGTAGCCGTCGTCGTTTCTTAAATTCCCTATTATTGCTACTTGAGTTACGATGAAAACGCAGTAAGAACGTGAAAAAAATTCCACTAGATAAATCTTTTTTATACTTTTCTTTGAGAATGCGAAGAAATGAATCTTACATGTATGTGAAAAAACAGTTTAGGTCACCGAGCTAACTTTCGAGATATGGCTCAACACATCAAACAAGATTTTAATTATATTTCCGGTCACTCGGCTTTCATTCATCAGCTGACGCAAGCCGAGCAGGTTAATCCTTAATGTTTATCAGGTTGATCACAGTGTGATCAGCGCCATTTCTTTGGTCATATGAAAACCTTTAATTTTCACATGACTCAGGTAAGACCTCGAGGAAGAGCAACGTCTGAAACGTGGTTGCAATGATCCATACTCTTTAATAACAGATATCTTCCTTAATCCTAGGAATACAAATTCTGGAAGTGATTATTCCGAGACATTAAACAATACCTCAAAGATTCATCCCTGACTTATGTCAGTAACATGTCAATCAAAACTGAATCACGCGTGTTATCAATATGTTCGTAGCTGCATATATTATTACTGGAATGTAGAGGCATTAAATTTTGCAAACTCCGATTTCCGAGACATAGGAGATTCAACACGAAATAAACCCGACGGTTATCGGAATAAGCTTCCGAAATATTTTTGCAAGCTCAGTTAATTGAAATTCGCTTAAGCCACGGTCAAGGGGTCTATATTGACTGTTTTCCCATTCCCCATATACACTTTGTTGCCAAACAAAATGTCTTATGGGGAATTGTAAAAATGGTCAATACGAATAAAAATTTTGCAGTTAAATCTTTCTTTAAAAAATTGTTTAAATTTCGCAAAAAAAAAACCAATCAGTATATTTTATTTTATTTTATTAAAAACTGAACTACCGGATATCAGATTTCCAGCATTTTCATTGCCTTGCCGGACATAGGCTATCACCTCACGGCTGTACTTAATATGGTTAAGGAACACGTCAGCAATAAAGCGAGCTGAAAACATGTTTGCAGGCCGACAAAAGCCGTGTTGGGCCGGAACTGACCGAGGCAGAAATCAACATGGATGATTAAGAAAATAACACAAACAGCGGTGATAAACATTGTATTCCAACGCATTTTTATAAAACTTGACGTTTATCACCGCTGTTTGTGTTATTTTCTTAATCAAGCTACGATGGCCTAAGAACAAGAGTTTATACAACATGGATGAGTTGTTGATCCTGGAGTTTTTAATAAAACACTTATTCTACTCGGCGCTACACGCCTCGTTGGTTATCTATCACGTCATATCCAGCGCGCCCTCATAGAACAATTGTTAAATATACCGAATGAATTTTTTGCAGTGGGAGACCTGCAAATTTGCATTTACATTGTATTGTACCGAGGATCAAGGGAACTATCTCAACCTACTTAGCCAAGTCGGTTTCACACGGCTGCCGTGTCGTTTTTTTAGTAGACCTGCAGGGCCCGGTCGTTCAAAAGCCGATTAAAGCTAATCCCAGATTAACTCCAAAATGTTGTTCAACGCTGATCATTTGGCAAAACTTTACATTAGAAGAAGTCCATCTTGAAAAACAAAAATAAGCAAAAGAAACTTTCACCAAAAAGTTGAAAACATGAAACGAAAATTTACGCTAATCCTGGATTAAGTTAACCGGCTTTCGGACCGGGCCCTGGATGTTGTTCACCCTTTCACCCCTGAATCGGCCCCTATCGTCTTGCCTTTGCGCAAATAAGTCTGGTTTCAAAAAAACAGATATGTCCACTGATCACGTGACTCAAAACCAAGACCAGGCCCCAGTTGTTCGAAGGGTGGATAGTGCTATACGCCAGATAAATCACTATATCCACGGGATAATTCAATTGGTTTTGCTAGTGTTTATCCGCTGGATAGTGATTTATTGGGTGGATAGCGCCACCTATCGTTTGAACAACTGGGGCCAGGTGGTAATTTTTATGTGAAGATCAACATAGAGCGAGGAGTTATTTGTCACGGGCCCATGACGCCGGCTAAGCTGACCACTGAAGCTGCTATCGGTTTTTTTCCAGTCACATTACATTGGGAAATTCCCAACAAGACAATTATTCGCGAAGATATCTTTGCAGTCGGAGGAATGTCGCGGTTAAAAAAAAACCTTTCGCCCGATGTGAAGGAATCCGGGATCCAGAAAATGAGAGGCTTAGGAATCCAGAATCCACAGATTTTTCGATGGAATCCAGGATTCTTTTCGGTAGAACCCGTGAGTTTATAGGAATCCGGAATCCACGACTCGGGATCCGGGATTCACTATTCGGGACAAAAATAATAGCAAGGTGACACACGCTAACACCAACCCGTAATGTCGTAATGAAGTTTAAACCGGAGTGGTTTTTCTCATTTACTGTATCAAATTCCTTTTAGCGAGCCAAAAGAGAGAGCAATGGAGCCAGGCAAAGCAAGTAGTTTACCTGCATTGAGGCAAGACATCGATTCTCATGAAAGTGCTTCCCACGACGATATCCAGAGGAGTTGCCAACAGCTTATCGATGACATCAATGCTAAACGAAAGCGAGACACGGATTTGCTGAATGGTAAATAAGGCGGATAACTTCCACCTCTCCTTTTTATCGCATTCTGAGAGATCGCCCATCCAATAAGAGAAACCATCCAAAACACCTCCCCTACCCCCAACAGGGCTTACTCGGATGAGCATGAAATTTCCAGGCATCCGTCTAAAACTCTAGAAACACATAACAACACAACAAACTAGCCCTAAAAACTGATTAGGAGTACTGTTTACATTTTCCCCGGCCCGTCGTCTGACTTAAAAAAATTATTACAGCCTCGATTCTTTTGACATTCTACCAGTGTTGTCTTTGCTTGAGTTTGCAGAACAGCTTCAATTCTATTAAAAGCCATCTATTATAGGTCGTCATAGTGTTGTTACAGAAGGTGGAGAGAAATTGTAAGATAGGCCTTAATTTGAACGGTGCATTACAAAAATAGTAGGTCTAATAGGATTACGAAGTCCTTTCTCTTTCAATGGCTAAGATTTCTTTATTATGGAATGAATATCAAAGTTTATAAAAAACTGATAAATTCCAGGGAAAAAAAGGAAAAAGGAAAAGAAAGGGACTTTATTTAAGTGTCTACTGAGTCGTTCTAGTGCTGGAGCACTCATTGGGGACACTGTAAACTGAAATTAACCATTAACATAAATCAAGTCAAATGCTCGTTTTTGAGGAATTACCTTGATACAGTCAACTCTCGTTGCAGCGGACACCCTGGGGACCACGATTTGGTGTCCGTAATAGCGAGAGTCCGTAATAGCACGGTGCGAGAGAATTTTTATTTTAAACCATATTTACAGAAGGGAGTCACATCTGTGTTCATTTTCATTAACTCCAGTATCTTTTTCAGACGCGTTATTGCACGTAAAAAGCGTCAGAACTTTATTTACAAACAGAGCAGAACTTAACAGAACAGGAGTTACGTACCCTTTGTGTACAGTACTCAGGGGCACCCAACGACCAATTTGTTGTAAAATGTATTATCATACCCCAGTTAATGAAAATAAATGTTATTAAGGCATTTTCAGGTGTTTTTCAGTGTTGCTGGGAAAACATTATCTGTTCCTTTTTCCCAGCAAGACACACAAGAAATTTCCCAGCCAGCTGATCAAATTTATTTCCCAGCCAGGAATTCCGCGCGCTTTCAAATCCCTCGATCCAAAACGACCGAACAAAAGCGACAAAATCGGGACAAAACAGGTTTTTTCCGCAAGCGCAATCACTCTGACCAGCCGTCGTATGTTTGTGACTACTCTCTGGGAGAGGGAACGGGTTCTTTTTTTTTTTTTTTTTTTTTTTTAGTCGTCCTCAGTCTTCAGAGTTTCTACAGCCAGCTCGGGTTGAAATGCTAGAAAAAGTCAGTAATTCCCAGGCAAAACCTCCATCAATAACAAAATTTCCCAGCCAGCTCATCGAAACACCTGTATTTTTGCCAGCCAGCAAGATTCCTCTGGGGAACAGATAATGTGAGGAACAGATTCGTTGGGTGCCCCTGAGTACTAAGTTCGTAAAAACAATCAGCATATGTTGCAGCAATGTCCACACATGCATTGTTTTGGTTTCCTACCGTACTGAAGTACAGTAATCTACATTTC
>NC_090870.1:49622021-49642021 GCF_036669935.1 Montipora foliosa
AAATTCTTTTAGTTTCCTCTATATAACTTTGAGAAGTAGATACCTCGTCGACGATGACCCAGTTAACGAAGAGTTCATGCAGAGAACGCTTTTCTCAAGTGGGTGCTTTTTTAGTGTCGCTAAGCGAAAAACGTCGATGGGGGTTTTCGTGACTTCTATTGACTACTTGTCATTTTTTTTCGAAAAGGCCACTAAAGCAATTACCATTTGTCTCTCCCTCTTTTGACACAACTCAAGTAAAAGCCTTGCATCGTTGCCCTGTTCATATCCAGACCGGACCTTCAAGAGCCCGTTGAAAAAAAAAATCGTCTTTAAGCAAAAGTGAACTCTTCTGTTAAACTAAAATAGAAGGTGCTTCCTCGCCATGAATTTCTCTGCTTCAAACGAAAGAAAACCTCTAGCACCTCTCAGTTTCGGTCGACTATGTGTATTGAGATTCTTGAACGCTCTAACGCTGTTGGTAGATTGTGCAGTACAGACAGGAGGCAGCCTTTCCAGCGCTCGACTAGGCTTGGGCATCTTCACAGTAACTCACACGAGATGCAATTTGGAACAATAATTAATGAGGGAACAGCGCAGGGGCACCCAAGGTCAATTTTCGGGAAATATCTGTTCGGAAGACGATTTGAGATCTAGAATTTTCGGAACATTTGTTCTAAAATGTCTTGCTTGCCTGCCTGTCCTAGGATTTTCGAACATCTCAAAAATGGAATAATTGCCCATTTTTAACGGAAAAGGTCACCTAGAATTTTCGGGAGCCTTTTTTCTGGCTGAAATTTTCGAAAAGGTAAGTTTTGATCCCTATAATTTTCGTATCACTACACTTTCAGCTAGGAAATCCGAACAGATAAAAATTTTTAGGGAATAAAAATATGCCTATATCTACCGTTTAAATACCAAAATACGTTTAACAATGCTATGTTTAAGTGGTTTTGAACAACATTCTCGTTGGGTGCCCCTGACAGCGGGGGGAACAGCAGATAGCTCTCGACTCAGTGTTGCTGTGGTTAGAAACAATATTTTCTGCGACCAGCCCTTCGCATTATACTCTTAGGTTATCTTTCTTTCATCCTTAAAACAAACATAACAGGCATTACAAGAGGGAAAGGAAACTCTAGGGCCTCAACAAATACCCCACTTCAGTAAAGTCTGTTTATTATCAAAATAACCTTAAAAAACGGCTTAGATTAGGAGGATTTGCATTTTTAATAAACTCAGAAGCATTTACTAAATGAAGTCTCTAAAGCACTTTTTCGTTGATAACCAAACATATGCAAAAAATCAAATTACTCTTCTTCAGGGGCTATTAGTTTTTTCTTCTTTAGTTGAGGTAAAACATGACGCATTTGCGTGACTCTTTTTTGACGTTTCTGTGACTGACTTAAAAGCGGACCGGATGAGGAAAGCATCTGTCTTCTCACCAGAGGAACTCAAAGCGTAAAGGAGCATTTGTTCTAGATTCCATAGTTCTGTGATCTAATCGGAAAGTATATCGAAGGTTTCTTTGAAAGTGCGAAAATTCATCTGTCTCCGTAAAATTGGGAGAATTCATTCACCCACAGGAAAATTATATCGGACAATAAATAAAGGTGTCCCTTTCTCAAGCAACAAAGGCCTTGTTGTTGTCGTCGTAGACGGGACAAGCCTCTTGGATCCAGTCCTGACGCATGGCTTGCGTGTGTCACAGCGCAGAGTGTTTAGTGAGGCAGGCGAGCAGTCTTCTCCAGACTGAAAACTGCAGGTAGGAAATGATTCGTTTTCAAAGAATGTTCCCAGACGGAGATTATTCAAACTCTATCCTTGGAATGTATCGTGTGAGCGCGCTTCTCGATGAGTGATGAAGAAGTGTAGACAAGGGGATCTTCAAGGAATTAAACTGGGAGAGAGATACAGTTCAATCAAAAACATACCAACATGTACGTGTGTGTATTCACCTGGATTACTGTGCGTTGTGCATCTTCCCTCTTTATGATTTGGGATATTGCCAGTCATTTTGGCGATGAGTGGCTTTTGATATGTGACATCCTGGGCAATGAAAATTACTTCCATTTCTTTTTCTGCGGAACTAGCGGCGTGACCCAGCTGTTAACAATTATAATATAAATGACAATGCTATTTTGCTTGTTTGACAGAAAAATTTTGTTCTTGCATTTCTCTCATATATAGAAATCGTATCCATTGTCATTCCATCGTGTAAGCCTTACCTCGCGAAGGATGCGATGTTCACTTTGTTATCTCCGAAGAACGTCGTGGATGATCATGTGAAGTTGAGAGATTTCAACGTTAATTTCTTTTCTTCAAATCTTACCAATAATATCTTCAGGTGAGTTTGTGTGCACGTTTCGCTTTTTACCAGGCGTAGTTAGGAAAACAGCCCCAGTGATGTGCAGGCCTATGGGTCAATTGGTAATCAAGCCCTCGAGTCGGATTGATACAACAGCACTTTTGGGTATTAATTAAACTGTGATGCGATGCCAAGGGTCGTGTCACATGTTAATAAGCCGGTTACAAGGTCACTTTTTATTTTAATGTTTCAATAATTGTTGGAAAGGCACGTATCGCTTTCTTGGGTTAATATCAGCTGAAATGTTTGAGGATCGTCATTATAAACGTTAAGGTGACAATCCATATGACCTTGAAGTTGTTTCATTGGATTAATCCACTTTCATCTTTATTATGAGTTTTTTTTGCTAATTGATATATCTCAAGGATACCGCTTTTACACCCAAGCCTTGAGTTCCAGCTGAAAACTTTCTTTAGCATTAAATGTACCCTTGATTTTCCTTCTTTTCTTAGTCATCCATTTAGTGCTGATACTATAAAGAGGGAATCCCCTTTTCTCATTTTGTGCTGATACCCAATTACCCATAAACTAGTGATGTCCATGAAATGAATTCATGGTGTAGGGAAAGATCGAAAGAGCAACTTGTTGTATTTTTGGCAACTTGTTCTCTTAAGTCTTTACATTTTTGCAAGACAGTTTGCATTAAGATTACTTTCTTGCAGATGTTTTATAATCTGTTCACTTTTCCTTGGTGCTGTCACTGCATATGGTCATGAAAAGAAAGCTGCGCCCAAACTTCTTGAATTAAAACAAAAAGGTAGGAAATGTGATCATAAAATGTTATGCTCTGCTTTACTGGCATGCATGCTATATCTGTCAGCTCATTAATTGGTACTTTCTATCATTAAAAACCTCTGATTTGTATGAAGGGACCATTGATTTGTATAGGTAATCACAGGAGGCCAAGTACTATTAAGGATTAATTGCAGGAGTGTTTTGGAAATTTTCCAAAATCGCTCGAGTCGCGAAGCGACGAGGGCAATTTGGAAAATTAATCTTTAATAGTATGAGTACCAGTCCCGAAAATTAATCCTTAATAGTACGAGGACTCATGCAATTACTTGTTTATCAATAGAGGGCAAAATTTATACGTTGCTATGCAACGGATTAACCAATCATTGACAGGTAATCAAGCCCTCTCTTGATTACCAAAAATGTCCTCGATTAAGCAAAAATGCCCGGCTCTGTCTCAGCCAATCAGCGCTCAGTAATTTTGCCCTTTATTGATAAGGTTGATAATCTTTTCTAACAAGTCATTGAAAAAAATCTTGTTTCACGGAACATGGTTTCAATAAAAGCAGACCTTCTGAATCGAATATGTTTGTATTCTTTTGGAGCATGGATATAATATAGCTTTTTTTTCAGCAACTATTGGCTATTGTGTGAAACAGTGTTCTCACCAGGATTTTGTCTTAGGGAGTTCCATGGCCCCCCTTCCTGAAAAAGAGGGGAGCTTAAGTGGGACAAAGTTACTTGCGCTTCATGACAAGGGTGAAAAAACTCCTTTGTGATTTCTCTGTCCATTTCATCAAGGCATGTTCAAATTGGAACTCTTGCAATGGTGGGCCTTTGCCAATATTGTAATTGCATTTGATTTGTTTGGTTCAAGACAGATCTTACAGGTCATGATCTTGTACACTTTCTTAAATCCTTGCTACTCTGGGTTGAAAGAATCTAATTTTCTCAGTACCACAACGAATAACATGAGATCGCACTCTAAATTATCTGTTACACAAAGTGTCTACCTGATCCAATATGGCGGTCAAGATGTTGAAGAAGTTCTACGCTTGTGTGACTGATGAAGGAAGAAGTCAATTGAAGGCTTTGAATACTTTGGTGAACTGTTTTAATTCAGTTGAAGAAGCAAACTGTAGTATTTGCTTGACCATTAAAAAACTGCTAACTTCTGAAAGTCTGTTTTGCTCTTAGCATCCTTGTGCTCCCGGCAGCACTTTTCCATGAGTAGTGGGTGATGGGTGATGGGTGGCGAGTGGCGGTGAAAGAAGTGAGATAATGTCATCAACCTGCTATTTGCAATGCAATGTTTCTCATTTCCTGAAATGTTCAGAAACTTTCAACATTAGAGGAAATACCATAATGTTCCAGTGAATTCCTAAGGTATTTTTAGCTGGTTTCCAGTCCCTAAAATTCAGTTTTAGTGTTACTAAAATATGGCTCAAATAATGTAACATTTAAGACTGTTGAATGAAGCGTTTTGCATAGAAATTGCGATCCATTTTTTACGCCAATGGTTACCAAACAATTGGTCTGGCATTGTAAGTTATGTATGTTATCGTGTATGTGTGTGACCGATATATTCACGACCCTCGGGCGTGTGACACACATGGAATGCTTGTTTTGGAGTAACATTGGTAACAGTGGTAACTGGAGGTCAGTTTAAACAATGTGACTGCCAACACCACAGACCCCCCCCCCCCCAACAAGGAATGAGCTAAAATTATGACCTAAAAATGAGCTACAACAGTATCCAAAATGATCTAAATGACATAAAATGAGCTACAATGGTATCTAATATGACCGAAAATGATCTAAAATGACCTAAAATGAATAAGTCATTCTAGGTCATTTTAGATAATGTTTTATAAAATAATTAGGATAGTATATCGCGTATGTGCACTCTCATTGGTCAATAGCTGTGTTTAGATGAGAGTATGTAAACGCAGCTGTGACATCACATGAGTTTTGATTGGGTATGTAGTCAGACGCACGTTTTGATTGGCTGGTAAGAAATATGAGAGTGTATAAAGAAAATCTGTTTCAATCTAGAAGTCAAAAAACCAACATTTTCCTTCACTTGTCGAATTATCCTTCAGAAATATTTTATAAAAGCAATATAGGACATTTTCCGTGTTTCCATATCCTCATCTAAACACTCGGGGGAGTTGGGGGGTTGCATAACTGTCTCAGATTCTCCCAACTCCCCCTCGTGTTTAGACGAGGCTATTGGAAACACGGAAAACTTCCTCTATTGCTTACATAGCTCATTTTAGACACCGTTGTAGCTCATTTCAGGTCATTTTAGATCATTTTTAGTAACTACGTAATTCAAATAAGAGTAGAAAAATTATCTGTTTGTGACATGTTTTCAACCACCTAACTATTTCCAAATATTTCTGCTCTTTCTTTGGGTGTAATGCAGTGTCGATGCTATAAAGTCTCAATAACTTTCGGTCAATTTGGTGAACTTCAAATTGTTGCAGATTATGAAGAAAAAAAAAACACATATTGCCCAAAGGTTTCCAAAATTCGAAAATTACCACTTCTCTCCACGTCCTGTACTTTGGTCGTATGTGGCAGTACACAATACTGCTGCGAACAGACCGGTAGGAAGCTTATCCTTACGCATGAAAAGATATATGGAGCAATTTCCTTGCCAGCGAATTTAAAAAAATAACCTGACGAAGGGTGTGTTAGTCACACGAAATGCGTTGGAGAATAAAGAGAGTTATAAATAAAGAGAGTTAACTACTTGTTCTGTTATGAGGATCACAATTATTTTAAGTTTCTCTGTCATGCAATTCCAGACCTTTCTAGAATTATCTAAGAATCTGTAATTTTCCAGAAATTTCTTTCATGTGACTTAGCAGTTTCCACAAGTAGTACACCTTGTAATAGACTATAAATAGCAACAGAACTTTCTAGATGTTTAGAGTAAAAGTATAAAAGCAGGCTTGTAAGTTATGGAAAAAACTCTTTGCCCGAGGGCTTATCCTCGTGTCCAGCCATGATTGATGGATGTGATAACTGTGATGAAGCTATGATCGACTGCGATAACTATGGTGGAGATATAACCTTTGACCTTGCTATATCCGGAGAGAAGAAAGAGAAGAAGAGATGATAGCTGAAAAGGCAAGAAGATTAAGAGGTCAGAGTTTTTTATGAAGTGTTCCATAAACGTTTGTGTACACAGAAAATCAAGTGAGTGGAAAGAATCCAGTAAATCAAGAAAGTCAAGAATTGTTGTTACTAGTCGGTGGAACTTGGAGTTTGAAGTTACTCAAGACCTGAATGGCCATGAAAGACAGTAAGCGCGCTTTGCTTTATGAACTGCTTAACTTAATCTTTAACCAAAGTAATTGTAACAGTGTAAAACTAATTAAATAATAGTGAAAAAGGGCAACTGTTCGTTCCCTTATCAAAATTGAAGCATGGTTAGTATACTTTTTGTATACAAAGAGTATACACCGTTTGTACCTCACTGTTGTGGTGTACATATTTAGTATACATCAAATATACATCAAGCAAAATTTCATCGTGCCATTTAAGACTGATGTATACTATTTGTATATATCACCATTGCATCAGGGCTATGATGTATACTGTGTGTATACTACACACCCTCATTAACTCTGTGATGTATACTGGGTTGTCACACTTTCCTTGCCTTGTTCGTGGACATTTCTTGGTTATTCCAGCACGTAACAGTTTGCAAAAGTGCTACTCAGCCATTTAAAAAATTCATCATTCATCTTTTCCTTCCTACCCGCTTCTCACCTCCTGCTACCCGTGGAAAAGTGCTGCCCTTTGATAGCTTTATAATGCACACTTTCTATTTTTCTTGTGGGAATGCCACAAGAGCATGGCTTGGTGAGAACACTGTGGAAGTTGTGATTGGTTTTATTGTTGAAAAAGTCACAAGAATTTTTAGTCCATAACCAAGCATGGAAATCTTACTGCATTTTTTCATAATTCTGTGGAATCTCATCTTCAATCCATCAGTCAAACTTTCCACGGTGCTGAAATCAAATGATGTGTGATATATAACTTACCAATCAGAATCTTATGTTCCCATGGTACATTCATATATTTGAACTTGACACCGATGGAAAGCAATGGAATCTGTACAAATCTTTTTACTCAACAACCTCTGAAAAAATGTTATAGTGATATTCTAGCTGTAAACTAAACAACTTTCTGGAGGCAGAGTCAATCTTCCCGGCTATGTTGGAATTTTGATTGATGGCAGCCAAAATGCAGTTTGGCGCTAGAGCTTGGAGGTGAGAATTTCTGCAGGATTATGAAAATCGTAGTAACTGCATGATTACATTGGGCACTCAAGCAAATTACAAATTATTTTGAGGCACAGTAAGGACCCTTGAAAAAGTAGCAGCTGTGACAAATAATGTAAGGGAATTGCCAGAGAAATCTTACATTGAATACTTTACTGTATCAGGATGTAACATCGCATTGGGTAAGGAAAGTTTTACATCATTGTTTAAATGTTACCTATCTTGTGATATTGTATCACTGGATAACTCAATGGTTTTGAACGCTTTCATCCAATTTTCCACATAACTATGCCAACAGATTTTTATCTTATTAATCTTTTAAGGTGCACATGGACCTGGAGAATCAGAAAGATCTGGATTAACCACTTTAAGAGAGAATAGTACAACAAATTATGAAGACACAAATACAAATTTGCCATTTTATTCACACAAAGACTATTTGTTAACCTCTAGCCCAGTTAAATACTCTTTACTGTTCACTCTTAGGCAGAAATTAGAAAGAGGTAGATTTCTTTTACATGTAAGAGCTTTTGAAAGTAGTTTAGCAGAAACTTTGTTCAGTGTCGTAATTCAGAATAGAACAGTTTTTTTTCACAACAATAATTCTGTATTTGGCGTGTTTAATTTAGCAAATTTGTCATCTTGGCAAAAACTTATTGTAAGCTTTGATCACAAAGAAATATCTGTAACCCAGGAGTGTGCTGAATTCAGCTTCTTTTCTATACCAAACAAACCTGAATTGCACAACTGGGAGGAGATCACTGTTACAGTCCAAACAGACAACACTCACAGTGACAATCAGGTAAATAAGAAGGACAGGAAATAGCAATGATGTCCCCATTTTTATGTGGGTGACCCAAAAACACTGAACCCCGGTCCATGGACTACCCAAACGGACTACCCCAAAAATATTATTTCAAGTGAGGACTATTGGTCGTACAGCAGCGTCACAATCAGTGCCAAGCCTAAACATCCATTTTAAACAGTGTTGGTCAACAGTATTAAAATGGGTGCTTAGACTTAAATACTTTTGACCAACACTGTTTAAAATGGATGTTTAGGCTTAGCACTAATTGTGATGCTGCTTACGAGCAATAGTACTCACTTGAAATAGTATTTTTGGGGTAGGCTGTTTGGGTATTCCGTCGGGATAGTCCATGGACTAGGGGTCAGTGTTTTCAGGTCACCCGTTTTATGTAGTTTACGTGGCTATACTGTTTCATTCCCATTAATGAAATTATCACTGACTGAGGGAAATGGTAAATTCTGGACCATTGGCTGCCATTGACATCATCTTCTGGATGAATGGAGCTCCCAACTTCTTACAGATGTGAATGAATTACCTCCATCTTCAACATTTAAGGACAATTATAGAATGCATACTAACGTGCTGTCCCCACGTCCCCTGATATGTGTTGTATCATGCATAATGATCATTCACAAGGGGATCGTTAATAAAGGAACATATAAAGTATGGTCACGGTTCATCCAATGTAGTGTAGTATAATCCAGTAATATTCTTGATCTACTACACTGTGTAGCAGTACTGTTGGTGATTAAAATGGGCCTCCAGTAACACTATTTGTTAATTAATATAGTATTCATTGCTTCTCCTTTTGTTTCTAATATTAGGAAGTAATTTGTGAATTACTACTAGTAGATGAACAGGAAGTTGTAGACAAGTTTTGCCAGAAGACTCTATTCAGCAATTGCTCCTCAGAAAGAGACAGTGTGACCAAGCAACATATTCAGGTGATTTTCCCCATTCAGTGATAATGATTTCTGGTGTTACTATGGGACGTATAGCTTCTTTTTTGCAATGGTGATGATCCTGGTGTGTGGGTTTTAATACCTCACGAACATTTTTGTGGGATTTTATGTGAGGTTGTGCTCAGAAAAGTTATGAGGAGTACTTAATTTAATTAAACAGTACATGCCAAAAATGATAAATTCTGTGGTAATTTAACAGTTAAGGTATGCGAATGAAATTAACATAATTTTAGTGCGGCTTGAATATCCCGTAAAAACCCGCAGAAAAACCGCACCATTTTTTCCAAAAATCGTCGCTAGAAATCAGGGTACGGCTTATCTGTGGGAACATTTGAAAAAGGTGTGACAGTTGTAAATTTCGATGCATGCAATTTCCGTTAATTGACACTTTTATGGAAAAGTATGTAAATAAACCCAGAAAAGGATTGTTTTTGTTTGAAAGTGTTTTTTTCCATCACTGTTAGGTTCTCAAAGCAAAAACAGGTAGTCCTCTTCTAGAGGGATAAGCTAGAATGGATTTTAACATTTCCTGAAATTTTTTTAAGCAACCGATTTTGAGATAAATTTTCAGTCCAAGTGTTATGATATATCGGGTTTTGCATTTGTTACCTTCCCTCAAAGTTGAAAATAGTTTCGGCCGGGAAGTTGGACAAACTATGGTAAAAAATCAAAACAGGTCAAACAATTATTGAAAAATGCCGATGCTGTTTTGTACATCAAACTGTGTTAAAATAGTCTTGAAGACTTCAGCTGAATCAGACGAAAAGCTTTTTGAATTGTAGCTCCGTATATAGGGCGACACTTAAGCAGTGTTCTAAAGCTGAGAAAATGCCAAGTAAAGTTTTCATAGTCAAGTCACGATTTTGCTGTGACCCTGTAAATGTGCTTTTTTGGGGCTTTTCGAAATTCAATACTCTGTTAAAATTGCTGCCAAAAAAAAAAGATTTTCAGAAATTTTATATCATCAAACCTACGATATGAGACCTTAACTGGCTTCAAGTCCTTGCACAACGCAAGGCTTAATTCTCAGCGTTGCTAAAACGAGGGTAAGGGTAAGACCAAGGGTCACAGTAAGGGTAAGGATACAAATACAGAAAGTATCCTAAAAATGCATAAAAGCTAACCTTAAACTTTTGTTTAGGCCTAATTAGGCCTAAGGCTAGCTTTTATGCATGTTTAGGATACTTTTTGTATTCGTATCCTTACCCTTACCCTGACCCTTGGTCTTACCCTTACCCTCGTTTTAGAAATGCCACTTAATTCTTGTGTGATTGACAAACACAAGTTAAGAAATAAACAAAAGGATCAAAACATCAATAAAGAAAAGGAAAATTGTCCAAAACACCTGCCACAAGGCCAGCTTTTCAACTGGATGGACACATGTTCCTGACTTCTGCGGAATAGATGAGGCCATCTGCACCATAGGGTCCACGATTTGTCTGAGATGCCACTGTCCTATCAGTGGAAGCATTGCCATCCACAAGGATGACATGAGATCTCCACAGTGAAGGTTGTGCTGTATGCTATGCCACTTAATTACTGCATTTAACCAGTTGGGAAACATACTCTCTCCTCCAATGGCACCAAGAATTGACTGTAGCGCCATCAATAACAAAGCGACATATTACTGGGTTGCCATATGACAATCCAGTCAGAGATTGAGTGGAATATTTATCCGTATTCTTTTTTTTTTTTTTTTCTTTTTTCGTGTCGGGAAAAGTCTTTCCTGTCACTCCTCTTCTGTGCATATTTTTGGTAGGTTTCAAGGGGTGTAGTAGAAATGCATAGATTTTATCTTGTGGACACAGTATATCGTGAAAAATCATTGTAAAGTGAAATTATGGCGCTTTAGTGGATCTTTAAACAACATATACCTTTATGGAGCTCAAGAATGGAATGTTAATTGGATAAAAAAGACAGGCAGTGAAAAATAAATATCTGGAATCTTAAAGGCGATGAGTAATATAAATGGTCTCCAACAACAACGTTTCTAATGTTTTACTAACTGTGGTGTTAGAGCGGTTTTCAATTGAGTGTCGAAAGTAATTAGCGAATTACTTTGGTTTTGCATTTACTTCACTGTGTGATTGGTTCAAAGTTCTCTGGCCACTTTTTCAACCAATCAGAAGTGAAAGCAAAACCAATCGTGGCTCACGCATGCACATTTTCCCGCGCTTTGTGTCGGCTACGTGTAATTACTTCAAGTTTTGATTGGTTTACTGGATTGTCTCAGTCCTTTTTGATTGGCCAAAGTAATTACTTTGGTTTTGGTTTTACAACACTCATTTGAAAACCGCTCTATGTACAACAATGAAACCAAATGGCAAATTCTGCGTGGGTTTAACAAATATTGAAGGAATCGAACGCCTTGAATGCATCTGTGTTTACTGAAGTCACATCTCAGTTGTCTGGCTGTTTACACTTATTTTGTACTCAAATCTGCACAGTCTTCAGGTAAAAAAAAAGTGGAAATGTGACAGTGAAGAATAATATTTGAAAGGAAAGCTTTTTGTCTATTTTGTGCTTCATTATTCACGGAAAAGGTTCTTCAGAAAAGGGTTTCATCCTGAACTGTGGGACAGAAATTTACTTAATTGCAAGACAGCTAGATTGTGGAGTCAGTACAACTGATATTAATGAAGGGGTAGTTTCTAAAGAAACTGTGGTGCTGCGTCGGTGGGGAAGTAGTATACAAAAATTTGGTTTTATCAACGGAGTTGATAATGTAAATTGGCCACCGTACAGAGATTCTAAAAGCTGACGTTTCGAGCGTTAGCCCTTCGTCAGAGCGAATCCGCTCTGACGATTGGATTCGCTCTGACGAAGGGCTAACGCTCGAAACGTCAGCTTTTAGAATCTCTGTACGGTGGCCAATTTACATTATCAACTCCGTTGATAAAACCAACTGATATTAAGTCACAACCGGTTTTCAGGAAAACATGGTGCCCTTTCCTACATGAATCAACCCCACATTCTGAGGACTAGTACTGATGGCACTGATGATGCTGATGATCGCACCTCAGGCACTCTAAACAGACCTTTCTTGTTTTGACAATATTCAATTTCCCAGCATTTCTCTATGTTGGCAGCAAGTAAGGTCAGGCATGTGACCTCGGCATGACCCTTATCACACAGTGAACTGATTAGTGGTTGTGACCATGGTCTGATATTTTTGTGGCTTCAACCATGGCTGTGCAGACCCTCCACTAAATCTGTTCTTTGTGGGAATGGTTGACTGTTCATTAATTGTAACGTTCATGCTTTTGCACTGTTTTGGCAAGCGTCTGGGCCCATTCAGCTAAACCCTTGACATCCTCAGACACCTGTTCTTGCTCAATTTGCCGTACCCATTCATCTTTGTCTGTTGTGGGCAACTTGCAAACTAACTGCATACAGAGTGGAGTAGCTTGTGCCTGTAATCAGGCTGGTCCAAAGCAAACACAACTGCTTGCAATGCATCAGCAAGCCTCTCACTATCCTTTTCTTTGATATTGGGCCAGTTAGTTACAATGTATGTGATGCAGGTGTGAATCTACAACTTTACTGGGATCACCATACTTCTGAATCTATTGCTTCACTGCCCTTTTATAATCACCTGGTTCCCCTGTTAAACAGGCAATTACATCATTCTCTGACTTTTATCGCTAAGGGATTTATTCAAGTGAGCTAATTTGCGCTTTGTTTTGATCAATCGTGCGGTGAACTTGAAATCCCTCAAAAGTATGGCCACTCATCTGGGTTTCTGGCAAAGGTTGGGACCTTAACACCTTTGAGTCCACTTTCCTTACTGTACGGGGCACAGGGCTAAAGAACCAGCAGCCTCTCTGATTCGGTTTGCACTTTTGGTCACACTTCTCAACTTCGCTCACCCGTTGTATTATCTGGACATCCAATTCGAAATATAATCTCAATCTGTCCTGGTTTTTTTTTAAGTCCAATTGAATGTAAACTCATTTTATTGATAAATGTTTACAATAGCACAAATACACATTCGTCATCTGAAAAAAGGTTAAGCGACAAAGAAGTTCCTAAAACATGTGATCTGCTTGACCCAAGCATGTGAGGTTCTAATCTCACAAGAAACATGTAAACAACAACTTAACAGATTATATAGTGTCATTAAAACTTCCATTCGTATTTCTTGACTGGTTTTTCCTTTAAACCAACGGTATCCTCAACTTAAACTGTAACTTCAGCTTAGCCCAATTTATCCTGATCTGGTATCTGGCTCAAAGGAGCAAACAATGTGATGTCGAATTCTCAGCTTTTTTAGTTAATAAAAATGATTTAAATGGCTTTCAGATAAATATTCCGTGACTGTTAAGGCTGGACTTTCTGTCCACACCATCCTCTCGTTCTGATGTCATTGTCTAACTAAAATTAACTGGTGTCCAGTCCTTGCACGAGAAGAGGCTTAATTCTTGTGCGGTTGACAAACAAAACTTAAGAAAGAAACAGAAGACTCAAAACATCAAAAGTCTAAGGAAAACAGAATTCAAACATTTATGTTAATGTTAAATCTTTATGTTAAAGGGAAATCAAGAAAACAGAACAGCGTTATCTGGCCAGCAATTTGTGAGTAATACAAGATCCTTTTGTCTAGATGTGATGCGATCTTAATTAATTAAATAGCGAACTTTCAACTAGTCAATATTATTGGTGTGGTACATTATATTTTATTTCATTAAAGTTGAGAAATTAACGAAGAATTAAAACTTAACTAAGATTTTGCTGAGAGCTTATTATGTTGCAGTCAATTTTTGTTTTCAGTTTATTTTAATTTTCCACTAGTTATTTTTTTCTTTTCGAGTACTAGGTTGCCATGCCAGCACCTTCTGGAGTAAAGGTAATCAAGCATTAATGCGAGTTGAGAACCTTAATCAGCCACAAGGACAATGAAGGCCAATGCAATGTTCTTCAATCATTGTGGTCTTATCATATTATGTAAAGCCTTGTCAATTGAAAAGCTTTTCAAAAAGGTCATTAGCTACATTTTCTCTTTGTGTGGTAAAACCAGCCAAGTTACCTAGGTGTGTATAAGTTATTGTAAAAAATAATTAATCCTGAAACCTGGATTGTTTTTGCATTCTAAACCTTGTTGTTGATTAGCGACTTGTCATGTTGATGTCCATACTTCAATTCTCTCTCTGAAAAATAATTATTATTACTATGTTACTGGGCTATATCATTTCATATTCTTGAGCTACCTTTGGTAATGAATGACTACATCTTTGATTTATTTTGTTCAAATTGCTTGGTGTTCTTGAGACACAGCCTTATTTAGTAGCACAGTACTTACAGAAATAACAGTGCCACATAAAATACAGTACATGTACTGCATACCAGTGATGATGTTGCAAAGTGTTGCTTTAAATTTTCTTTTACAGGACACCCCTAGAAACCCAAAGAGTAAGGGAATTACAAGAATCATTTCAAGAGTGATTGAGACAGCTGTGCATCCAGTATGTCTTTAGGGCTCTTTTTACAGTTTCATTTCCTTCTTCTCTTGATCCAGACCCTCAAAATAAAGAAGACAGTTTGTACATCTCACCCTATACTAGACATTGCTTCCTTTAACTGTTGCAAGGCACATGCATGAATCATAAACAGTGTTATCTTTGCTATTGTACTGAAAGACATGTTTCATGTTAACCTTGATGAATGAAATGAAGAGATTTCTTTTTCACTGTTGACTCAGTTCTCCTTGTCTTCAATATTATCCCTCTTTCCCTTTATCTTTTTCCTTTTTCTATATTAGGGACCTGTAGGTATAATGGGACCAAAGGGCTTAAAAGGCGATAAAGGAAGATCGGTAAGGAAGGGAGGAAACCTATTTTTATCGTAAGAAATTCAACACCTTTCATGCAAATCTGTGGGTTATAAACTGCTTTTACTTAGTTTGATTGTCCAGTTTAGGATAAAGATGATGAACTCTACTCAATGTTGGAATTTAACTTTTCTCCACAATTTGTTTCACCAGGGACCATATGGCAGACCTGGGAAATCTGGTTCTCCTGGTCCACCAGGTGTAAAGGTAAGTTTTGAAAAAAATATGGGCATTTTTAATACAAAAAAACAAATGGAGACTTTGATATTCTGTAGAATGTGATTACAAGCAATGTGGTTGAGTAAATGAGTTTTAAAGAACAATGTAGTGGGTACAAAGCTCTTTTTATATTTTGATTAAAGTAATAATGATTGTTCATGCAAGAGGACATCCAACACAAGTTCATCTCCAATTTGTTTTTAGGGTACTCTTGGACTTGAAGGAGATCCTGGATATGTCGGACACCAGGTAATCATTGATGCCCATGACGTCTTTCAAGATTGAAGCTCTTCTCTTCTGTATTTGTTCAAACTTAGCTGAACTATTCACTTTTACTGTTGATGATGTTTAAAGTAGCATGATGACACTGTTAACGGGAAATCATATATTTGTTCACTGCATTTGATCCTCTTTTTTCAGGGACGTTATGGTAAGAAGGGTCCAAAGGGACTACCTGGGCCAATAGTGAGTGTCTTATACCTAAAATCTGACCTCAAATTAAATTATGTGGTCTTTGAATTTATTCTAACAGTAAGATATAATGTCTAAGAAGTAGATGTGAATATAACATTCATTTTGTTTAAGCAACCAGCTTTAGTCATCACGACCAGCAGTAGTACATTGTACCTGGCTAGGAAAATTCTTTTCAAAATCCTTTTAATTTAAAGAAAAACACGACAGTCCTGAGTTTTACAGACATGTTTCGGCAGTTGCCTCTGCCATCTTCAGTGTGAAATGAACAGTAAAGTCCAGTGAAATATAAATACTAGAGAAATTACTGGAATTTATTGTTCATTTCACCCTGAAGATGGCAGAGGCAACTGCCGAAACATGTCTGTAGAACTCAGTAGAGTCGTGTTTTTCTTTAAATTAATTTCATCACTGCTTTTTCCAGAAAATCCTTTTAACATTAGTGCATTCATAACTAAGTACTAATAATGATGTGTGCTCAAAACTAACAGAGGAATATCCTTAATTTTAAGTATGACTTTACTTCAAGGGTGATGCTGGTGAATCAGGTATGACTGGACTACCAGGAGTTGAAGGTATTCAGGTAAGAGGTTATAAACTTCCATCTTCAAACTTAGAATACAGGTAGCCGGTAGACATGCTTTTAATAATATTAGAAAAAAAAGTGTTTTCTTAAAAGGTAGCAATTACAACTGATTGATGGAAAGTGATGTCTCTCTTAATGTCCACTTAAAGGGCAGTTCTGGCAGACTTACAAGTAACTTCTGTCTTTGATTATCTAGTAATTGAATGTTAATGCCCAAGTCGCATATGGAGGTTGGGTACCCAGGAACACGGGGTGCTGGAACGGCTGACCCCAAAACCAACACCTAAGAGCCTCCCCTACCTGCAACCCATCCACGAGCTCTGAGCGCCAAAACCCAGCCCCGGCCCTGGCACCTGTCACAATGAACTGGATGAACAGTGGAGAACCTACTGTATAGATAATGAGTAATACTACAAAAGAAGGGATCAGGAGGGTGGGGACACTAGAAAAAGCAAGCTACGTAAAACTCCCCGTAAGCTGAGCAGAGTTAAACTACGAGCTCATGCAGTAGCAATAGACTACCGCTAACCCTGTCCCATACTCGCAACCCAGCCACAAGCCCTGCCCTCCATGCTGAAGGACCTCTGGGTTGGGGAAACCCGGAGCAATGGAGGCTATGGCATTGGGGGCTCGTGGTAAAAGCCATAGCCCCCCTAGGGGCCAGACCTGAGGCACCCAACCCATCACAAAAAAAAGGCAGGCACCCTACCTGGGTAAGGGAACCAATCAGAGTGGGGATATACAGTTGGTATGCATCACTTGACCACCAACCTAAAGTCTTGATAGGGAGGTGACTCCCTGGGCAGCAGCTGTTGTGGCTGCACCAATGCAAAAGCTGTGGCCAGAGTACAAGCCAGAATAACCTGCCGCGTGTAAGATAGACTTTACTGTAGAAGAAAACTGCTGTCACGTTGAGGGGCAACCATCAGCATAGCAGAACAAAGGCCCTGGGACAGGGCCACACAATGCCAAAAAGTTACCAGTGGCTGCCAGTGGGCAGATAGTGCTGTTGCCCAGGCCTACATAGTTGTGTGCAAGCCACCAGAAAGGGGTCTGTCTTTGAGCATTTTATTTGTATCTTGAAGCAAGTGGGGTCCACCAGTGCATCGGCCTGCACATCGCTAACTGCCAGTTGGATACTAGGGCCAAATGGTGGATTGGTTGTGAACTCGCCTGCACAAAGGAAGCCAAAGAAACCATGGCAGCACACTGCCCACTGCATGTCGTGGTCCCTTGCATTGAGGTCTAAGGACTGCTGAAAGACTTTTAATATATTTATTGTAATGGCAAGCACTTAACATGGGAAGAACCTTGTACCCGTTTAATGCCTCTTAATAAACTCTGGAGCTGAAGACCATTGACAAGGGGATTGGGCAAGCCATTGTTGAGGGGGCCTTCTACCTGCCTGCACATCTTGGGTATTGAACTCGATTCTAAAACTCTACAAGCCCGGTTCCCAACTAAAAAAGGAAAAGGATTATTGCTTTGCTAGGTACTTGGTCTGGTAAGCGGTTTTGCAGGCAGCATGAACTGGAGTCATTGAGTGGGAACCTCCACCATGCTTGTAAGATCGCTCCTCAGGGTAGGATTGCCACATTACGGTGTGTGCTCCCAATATCAAACTTGGCCATAAAGAGTTCTGAGGTGTGAGAGTTCCCTGGCTCCAAGCCGTAATACCTGCTATAAAGGCTTTAACTGTAACATTCTGTACTGAAAATGTGGGCTTGAGAATGCCATCATTAACACTGTGGCCCTCTGGATTTGACAAATCCAAGATTAAACGTTGATGTGCAACTCTGGAAAAGGCAAAGTCGTAAAAGGGCTGGCGACCCTACCATGTGAGACTTTAGCCTTAAGGTAATCATCAGCAATGGATGGGTGATCAAGGGCTGACAGCATGTTGGAGGAGGATGATTGCAAGGGTACCAACGAGGCATTAACACTGATGCGGAAAACTTCCCAGAGACCAGTAAGAATGTAAGCAGCTGCCGTCTGATATGAGCAGAAACTGGGACAACTGCAACGGGGTCACTAAATGCACCGGAGCAAACAGAACTGTCCAAACCTGAAGATGTGCTGGTTACATGGGTAGCCATAACTGGTGAAATGTTGGTGTGAGGCGGGATGAGTTGGAGCCCATGATGGCAAGTACAGACAGAAATGTAGGAACAAATGCTGGTAATCTTAATGTGCCTGATGAAGCTAGGAGAGATCAAGCCGCAACCATAGCACAGCCAGAAATAACACTTGTAACAACCGATGGTGGAGTGCTTGACATACGGGCAGAGATGATGGCTGGCAGTGAATTCTCCAATCTGTGGGCCATGGCCACCGCAATTTTGCTGGAAAGAAACTTGGAAGATACTGAAGATGCCACTGTGACAATAACTACAACTGGAGCAGCAGAAGATGACTTCTGGTACTAAAGAAATTGTTGTGGAAAATAAACCAGCCGACAAGCTGTTGAAGATAGAACAGTTGTGACATATACTGAGGAAAAAAACCCCACAAGTCGGACTAACGTACATTTACCACCCAACAACGTGAATGCCAGCACGCACCAAAATCGCCAAAAATAGTCCAAATATGATAAAGCACTGATGAAAATAGTGAATGTTGATATCGACACTATATAAGTTTTATTATTAATAACGGTAAACCACAACAAGAACACTATCAGACAATAAATTGTGCGGAAGTACTCGAACTGAACGCTGGAAAAAGCAAGCTATGTGAAACCCCCTGTAGAGTAAAACTACGGGCACTTGCAGTGGGGTATGCATCGACTGCAATAGACTACCGCTGACCCTGTGATCACCAAAACGCCCTACAATCACGCCCAAAACAGTAATGCCAGAATGCTAATGGCCTGCCAACAGACCATGCTGTACGCCCATAAATGCCAACCAAGGCTGCTGCCTAACAGTCGCCCGATCGCCTGGGGCGCCTTACTTGCGAGCACGGGTGGCCAAATTTCTGAATGAGTAGCCCAAACGGGCGCCTAACTTATCACAAGGCGATTCATTCTCACTTTTAATAAATTATTAATTAATTCTGGGCCCTTGAAAAAAATGACTCGGGCTACAAAAATTAATTTTAATGTTGGAAGCCCAAAGGGCTCCGAAAAAATTTTCTTAGGCAACAGCCTTGATGCCAACACTACGCTAAGCACTGAGAATACTACCTCCTAGTTGTTAACTAAGTTAAATTACATTTAACCCAATTAAATCACAGTACCGGTAATTGCAGTGACCGCAATCCAATCTACTCCTGTCAATTTGTATAAATAGCCTTGTTAATAAACCCAAATATTTTAATACATTTTCTCCAGGGTGATACCGGAATTGTTGGTAAACCGGGAGATCCAGGACCCTATGTAAGTATATGGAGGATTCTTTTTCTCTCTTTCTTCTGTCAGTTTTAATGTACATTGTAAGATCACTTGACTTGTTTGTTGGTCTGAGGAAAATCATTGTTGATATTCTTTCAGCAAGCAGGGCTCCTTGTTTTTGGGTAATGTTTCGTGCTTACAAACAAAGTAGGAAATAAATGAATGAATAATTTATTATTAATAAATGAATTAATAAATAAAAGATGGCAGGATATTAGCTATAAGACATTCTTGAAAGGTGCAGCAACTTTGCAAACAACATTTTCTTTTGTCATCCTTTCATGAGTTTGTCTTGAAATTGTGGCTTAGATTTCTGATGAGGCGTTCCCTTTAGAGAGGATTAAGTGCCTGGGGCTGAGGAG
>NC_090870.1:49647021-49674521 GCF_036669935.1 Montipora foliosa
AGTTAATAAAGTCCCAGTTTATCTAAAAACAGTATAAAATGTTGGAAAATTCTCCAACCATGAATAAATTAATTGGTGATGTAAAACCCTTTTACTCCCAAGATCGAAATTTTAATTCTCCTTACTGGATACCATACAATCCTCTTATTGTCAGTTATAGGAATTTGATGATAACCATTAGTTGATAAATAAATTCTCATGACCTTTCTGCTTGGCAATGTACTGCATGATCTTACATGTACAAGGAGAAGATCTGATATATAAAAGTGACTCTTGGAAGTGAAAGAGTTAAGAAAACTGCAACCAGTGAAATATCACCAAAAGTATGACATTTTTTATAAAACTGAAACGTCAAGGCTTTATTTTAGCTTATAATTTAATTTTTTAGGGAATTCCTGGTCCTGAAGGTTTAAAGGGAAACCAAGGTGAAATGGGAGAAAAGGTAAGTGTTATGTTAATTATGTCATGCTTTTCTTAGCCAGTAACAATATACAGCAAAAATAAAGAGAGGTGTCATCATAGCTAAAATATTTTGAGCCATAAATATTATTATTGGTGGCTCACAATATTTGGTAAAGTAGCAGCATTAAATAATTATATTATACTCTTTTTCTTGCAACACATGATTATAACATTGATTCCTAGCTGATTGGCAGTTTGAACAAACTCCCAAGAGAAATATAAAAAAGATAAGGTTGGAAAAGTTCAAGGCCTCCAAGAAATATGTAAAAGAAGGGTGTATTTCGAAAAATTCATTACCCACTAAGCTTGTAACTGTTTGCTTTTTTAGGGTACTCCAGGTCCTTTAGGACTGAGAGGTGAACAAGGTGTTCCAGGAGCAAGGGTGAGAAATGTTGTCATTTCAGATCTTTCTTGAAAAAATATTATTATGTGAGGACATCTGTCATTATAATGGGTCACTGATCAAAGGTAATAGTTTCTGAAGAAAGGAATATTCTTTTTTATGGGAAAGTCAGTAAACATTTACTTAATCTTGTGGTATCAAGTTCTTCAAATGCCATAACATACTTATTATGTGTGCTCTTCCACACAGGGTCCACCAGGAGATCCCGGAGGTCAAGGTCCATTCGGAACAACTGGACATAAGGTTTGCCGTTCAGTGTGCAAGTTAAGGGTTTATTAGGGATTTTTGTGTTGTGAATTCAGACTGTGATCATTGTTTACCTTGGGAAAGGAGAAATTACAGCATTGACTTTACAGTGAAAGAAATGTACATTTGAGTCAGAGAGTCTCGATAAGTGTGAGGTCCTCACTTCAATCTTCCATCAATGACTTCACAGTTTTGCTGTTATTAACTACCTTGTTAGTTTATTTCAGTGAATACACTAAACATCAGTTCCAGAGCAACATATCGGTTGGTTTGGTTTTGAAGATAATTAGTGCAGGACATTATTTTCCTTCAGGGATGGCACTAGGATTTTTCAATCTGGGTCCTGGGACCCGCATGTTCGGCCAAATTGGGGTCCCAAGCATTTTTTGGGGGTCCCAAAATCTTGGTGACCCTCTGCGAGAAAAAGAGTATGTTTTAAATTATGAGAAAAAGAGAGTAACCAACTTGGAATTAATATTGACGCATTTGCATAGGACCGGCCGACAAAGGCTTTTTCTAGAGCCGTTACATTCATTCCTGGACAAGAACTCTGTTAATGAAAGAGCACCCTTTCCAAGGGTTTACGCATCACTGGTTTCCTCCCTTAGGAGCAACGAACAGTGACGTCTTTTGCTATATATTTGCATTCAGTGACTTGCAGAGTACATTCCTCTGAAGAAGACCGCAGAAGGCGGTCGAAAATTTAGTTTTAACCTTTTTAGATGTTTTAAACCCCATTTCTTAGAACTTCAATTATGATCACAGATCGCTCCAACAGTTTTACAAACAACAGAATATACTGACAAATCAAAGCAAGTTGTGTGAGTTATTTAAGTCAGTGCCTTGCGTCCTGGGACGCATTAAAATTTCGATGATGCATTTTTTGGATTTTATTTGCGTAAAAATGCACGATTTCTGCATTAACGCGATCCCTGTCCTTCATGCAAATGTTTCTTTTTTGGAAATTCTAGGGAATGCCAGGAAAACAGGGCAGAGGTGGAACCCATGGTCTTAAAGGAAGCAAAGTAATATAATTAAGAACACTTTCTAATTGATTTGTAATTAAACTGTGCACACTAAATCATCAAAGTACTTTGCTAGGATCTTTGCTGGGATACTGAAATGTTGTAACAGTTACTGAAAGGTCTTTCACTTATGGTCTTACAAAGCTCACCCTTTCTCATATAGGGTACCACTGGTGATATTGGTCATTCTGGTGTTAAGGGAAACAAAGGGGACAAGGTGAGATATTGTGCACTTCATGCTTGAAAGACAACCTTCACCACTGATGATTTGTTAAACTCTTTGGGCTAGTCATTTGCACAGAATTCAGCCAGTGCTTAACAACAAGGAGGTTTAAGTCATTTTCGTATTGGCCAAGTTCTGTTGAGTACAGTAAGTCAAAAACAGTATCAATTAGGCAATAGGTGAGGTGAGAGAACCATTTACTGCATCTCCTTGAAGCAACTCATGCACTTGTAGATTCTGGTGGGAAAATGGTTTTAAAAAAGTCATAGTCTAAGAATGCTTTCCGTTTCGCAGAACTGACCGGCCAGACTGGGCATTTGGAACGACTAACTCTACAACGCTTTCAAATTAACACACTTTGACAATGACATTTACTCCTCCAGAAGAATGTGAGCGATTATCATGCAAGTGTTCCTTCAAATTAATTGTTGCATTTTCCTTGCAAACTGATGGGTCTGGCCAGCCAGTTCTGACAAAAGGAAAACACCCAAAGTTAAACTTCATTTGAATAACCCATGATTTCAGTCTGTGTTCTTTCAGTCATGTGATTATTCTTGGGCTTTTAGGTTCCAATTTATTATCTTAGCAAACCCTTTTTGTATTACCAGGGTGTAACTGGTCGACGTGGTTTCCGTGGTCGACGTGGAGTACGGGTAACTCAGTAACATATTTATGTTATAGCTTTTTTGAGTATTTTCTGACAATGTGCTTTTAAAATTATTGCATTTACTGGTGAGATCACAATTTCACCTTACATGTCAACTTTGTGAGATTTACTTTTAATGCTCAGTCTTATTGTCTACAGTGTACATCTTTCCTCACTGATTTGTTACTGATCAACCTTTCTTTAGGGAGATTCAGGCAGAAAAGGTGAAAGAGGTTACATCGGCTTAAATGGGGAAAAGGCAAGACACTTTTTTAAGCATTATCTCTCAAGAATGCACTTAAGAACAACAAGTTGGGAACTTTTGAGATGTTGTTGTTTGAATGTGTGACACAATATAAGGTAAAGGTAATGGAAATTAGAAACTTCTTCCAAAAGAGGGGAGTACTAAGTACTACTTAGTGACAGGCCTGCATTAGCATGGAAGATGCACCCGAATTAGGAATAAATTAGAATAATATCAGTTTTGCCTCACAGGGTTCAGGAGGGAACAATGGAGAACCTGGACCGCGGGGTGGACAGGTACGTACAGAGTGTTTCCATGTGATACAAACATTTTGCCAATATATTAATTTATGAAGTCATATGCAATAAAGCAGTTCTGCAAATTTACACTCGGTCATTAGATCATACCACTCGTTTTTATTCATATTCATACCTCCTTATTTATCTTAGGCATTTTACCCCCACATTCTCCCGCTTTTCACACATTTTCACTTTACATCTGTATATAAGCCCTACGCGGAATATTTCTTCTTATCCCTGATGATGCCGTAGATCGGCGAAAGCTCGGATTTTAAACGTTTTTAACAATTTTAACATCAATTTTACAGTAGTGTAAGGCCTCAATTGAATTTTAAACTGTTTCAGTTCTGTAAATTGTTTAATGATCAACAATTTTGTTCTTTAGGGAGCATCAGGAGCCAGAGGGGCTGTCGGCAGTCCTGGACCACATGGACCAGCGGTACAAAATTCTCAAGATTTTCTGTTTCAATTAAGTACAACCAATTCTAATTCATTGATCAGTGCCTAACTGTAGTGAACTGTATGTTTTCTTTCTTTTATTCTTTAGGGCTTTATTGGCCCAAATGGAACAATTGGAGAAACAGGGAAGGCTGGACCTAAGGTGAAACTATAAACAGTTAACCCTGCATTCATCCCTGACGTGGTGGTTCTAATTGATGAGTAAAAACGTCTGGCATTAGAAAGAGTAAAATCTACGATTATTATATAAACACCAATGAAATACGAAGTGAGCTTGCACGTGAAAACATGATATCTTTACACGTGAAGATAACATGTTATTTTCACACATGAAAAGATCGCTGTTGCTATGGTTTCATATGGAAATCGCGCCTTTCGATATCTTTCATGAAATGGTTCAGTATTTCATTGGAATATTTTTCAACACTCGAAGAGAAATTTTGTATCTCAACACGGCCATGTAATATCCTCAATTTCTCACCCTCAGGATTGAAAGGGTTAAGGTGATTCCTCAGTATTGCACTGTGCATCCTGAACTGCGCATATGTTGTGTCAATATTTATAAATTGGTCAAATTTGTAACATAAATGATTGTAAATTTTATATGGTGTTAGTCGATCATACACGGTGAAACAGTTCTCAAAACATGTGAGAAAAGTTGTGAATGACCCATAATTCTTTGCCAATAAGTGTGCGCATTCTGTGAACATGGCAAATTTTGTTGTTTTCGATCTACGAAAATTGAGACAGAAAGGTATGTTGTTGTTTTACTCTTAAACAAGAATCAGAATTAATCAGAAGAAAAAAAGATATAGCTAAAAACGTACACAAAGCCTCTTACCCAGGGATGTAAATTATGATCTTGAAAACAACAACTTGAGAAACGTTTTCAGTCGATGTTGTTTTAAGGTGAGTGATTTTTCCATAATCTATAAAAGGCAGTGTTCCATATGCTCTAGACTTTCTACCTATGAATCGCACCTACGTTCGAGGCACTATTTTATGGCAGGATCACGCCAAGACCCTGTAGATTTTTAGACTTTTATCCGTACTAGTTGTAAGTCGTTGAACTAGTTGAAATTTGTATCTTCTAATCTACACGATCTTATGGTTTGATTTCTTCTGTTGACTGTCTTTAACGTTCTTGATCGGAGGTAAGTAAAAAAGCGATTTGCGCGTTTGCAGTACAGTGTCGATTTATATATTTCTGAATTTCTAATTAGTTGTCACCTTTCAACTCACGCAAACTTGCTGTGATAAATAAATTGCAAGAATAGTTGCATACATTAAACCAGTAAGCGAAAGAACTTAACGCGCGAAGTGCGAATCACTCCGCCCCAGTGCGGAAATTAGAAGTTGCCTCTAATTGAGCAACGACTTAAACATAATCCGTATTCAATGACTCGAGATGTCACAAATAACGTAATGTCTATTACATAATGCTGGTCTATGTATTCCCTTGATTAAGAAAGGTTCGCATTTAATTCGTCTTTTGTTGCTAAAAGACACAGCTTGTGAATCGGCCTGTCGTATTCACCGTCCTGAGTCTTTATTCTTGTCTTCCTAACCAAACCATCGTTTCCTGGGTATGTTGCAATGACTCGCGCCATCTTCCATTGGGATCTTTTGTGATTTGGGTCTATCTCTAGAACTAAGTTGTCGACTTGAAGGTTTTCTCTGGTGCGAAACCACTTATTTCGTGGAAGTAGATTTGGCGCAAAGTATCTCATCCAGCATCTCCAAAATTCGTTCACGCGATTTTCTGTACTTCTTAAAAGATGTCTTGGGTTGATCCTTTCTTCTGGTTCTGGTTGAGGAATTGTAAGATGATGTCCTATGAGAATATCGTTTGGAGTAATTGGCGGGCTTTCCCATATGCGGTCAGAACTTGGGTATAAAGGACGTCCATTGATGACGTAGGTTGTCTCCGCGAGAAATGTTCTCCATTGCTCTTCGGTAAAGGCTTGATTCTTGCATGTAGCGTTCAGACTTTGTCTGACTGACTTGATGAGGGTTTCCACGACGCCATTTTGATGACTGGCATGAGGGGGATTCCATTTCCATTTAAAATCGCACGAGAAATCTTCAGATAGACCACCTTCAATCTTGGGGACGTTCCAACTCTGCATTATTTCCTTTAAGTACCCTTGTGCGCCTACAAAATTTGTCCCGCAGTCGGACCAGCAAATGCACGGGTGACCACGCAAACTCGCGAAACGACGGAATGCCATCAAGAAAGCGTCAGACGTTTTGTCGGTCACAAGTTCTAAGTGGACAGCTCTTGTTGTCATGCAGGTGAAAATGATTACTTGGGCCTCCTTGAGCGTTTTACGATTAAGCTTGATGTGCAATGGTCCAAACATGTCCATGGTGGTGTTAAAGAATGGCGGGGTGCCTACTGCAACTCGCAAGGATGGGATTTGTCCCATGAGTTGTTCCAATGGCTTCTTTCGGAGCTTCCTACAAGTAATGCACTTTGTTGTGAGCACTTTGGACATACCACGATCTCCAATGATCCAGTACTTTCTCCTTGCCTCGTTAATTAGGCTTTTGTACCCACAGTGTCCGCGTCTTTCATGGAGGTCACGTAATAGCAAGATGACAAGAGGGTGATCGCGTGGAAGGATAATTGGGTTTCTTAATTCTTGTGGCAGCGATCTGACATCTTCGAGTCGTCCATGAGCTCGAAGTAATCCGTTTTCGTCCAGCCTCGGAGTTAATTTCTTGTCAATGGCAGAGGGATCTAGGTGTGCCTGACTCCACTTGAATAGCTGTTTCTCCGAGCCTTGCAATTCTTGAACAGTGATTGAACCTGCCTTAACATTCTTTTTTCTCGCATTCTGGATAAATCGGCGAACGTAAGCGAGTGTTCTCCGTATCTTTGAAAATGTAGAACAGGTATTCAACAGTTGATGAAAAACGGGGTTAGTATCTTCTTCAGACTTATCCAGATCAACTTTGGTTTGAAATTCCGCTATGGCTGCTTCGTGTTGCATTGGCGTTTTAGTCTTCTCGATTTTCACTTCCATCAAGACACCAGCTTTAGCTGTAGGTTCGATGGGGGCTCTAGCTTCAAATTTAGGGTATTGTCCTTCGGCTTGTAAGGGTAAGTACCATTCAGGCTTGCTATGATCAATCTGGTCAGGAGAGACTTGAATCACGTAGTCCTGCTCTAGAGGTTTTTGGACTTCCTCATTGACAACATCGAGACATCCCTTTTTCTGGAATGACCTCTCCGTGGAAAACAGCCTTTTCAGTGCGATGCCATAGTTACTTTGTTTGGGAGGGCCCACTTCCGTCCAGGGCATCTTAACTTGTATTCTTCCGTCAACCAGGGTAGTTGAGGCTGCGAGGGACTTAACGAACTTGCTTTCGCGTATCTTGTTTTCGCTACACGTACAAAGGTTGGTCGGTTTGACGCCAAGGAGGTCTTGGTGAAGAAGTTCTTTGATGTCGTCTACGACATTTGCTGTTCTGATTTCAACCGACTGAATTTCTGAAGTAGTAGAGTTGTTCTTTTCAAACTGTCCCATAACGTACCAACCAAAACAGTTTCGTTTCGCAACAGGTTCCCCTGGCTCTCCGGACACTGTGTGGATATCAATGAAGGCTTCTACAAAGTCTGTACCGACAAGGAGATCTATGGCGCCACCCGAAAGGTGTAGTTTATCACAAACGTGCTTGAGATGAGGGTAGTGTCGCACTAATTCTTTGGAAAGCGTTTTTGCTTTACTGCAGGGCCTTGTAACAGTGTACACTTGAAGGGTCTTCTTAATATCCTCGTCAGCAGGTGAGGCAACAGTGATGTCGATTATCTGTGATGCTTCACTTTTCTTCTTCCCACCAGCCAAATTCATGGTCAGATGTGTTGCTGATCCACTCAACCCAAGTCGTCTGGCTGCATTCTTTGAGAGAAGACTGGTATTGGATCCAGAGTCTAACATCGCAAGGACTTCAACAAATTCTCCGTTTCCGTTCATGACTCCAACTTTTTGAACAGGGCACAAACCAGTTATGAGCTTTAACTTCTCTTTGTGGTGAACAGCATTTTCTTGGATGCTACCATTTGATGTACTCGAGGGGGCCTGGCACTGACTTTGGAAAGAAGATGCTTTTGGATTTGGACTTGAGCTTGTTTCACCAATCTTGTCATTATGAAGAGAACGGTGATGATTTTTTCTGCATTTGTCGCATGTTGAACCGTCTGGTTTCCTGCAGTTGCTTGTATGATGCTTTCTAAGACATTTACGACATCGCCAATGTTGCTTTACAATCTCCCATCTCTGACTGATAGCTAACTCCTGGAACACAGAACAGGCAGCGAGGTGATGTTTTGTTTTACAGTTAAGTGGACAGGTGTCATCATCGGGTTCTTCGCCACTTGCGGCATTGTTCTCAGTTTTACTTGGGGTCCTGTATCGGCGACTCTCGTCTCTGTCTTCAGACACGGTGTTATTCTTGCCCCTTGAGCGGACACTTGCTTCTACGTGCAACCAGGTGATGAGGTTACTGACAGTTTCCTCTTTACCTTCTCTTTTCATTTCTCTTCCAAAATGAGAATTATCGTTCGGATCGAGCTTGGACAAAAATTGAGACATAAGAAATGGCGCTTCCGAAGACTCCAACACCGGACATCCATTATCTTCCATATCATTCGCGTAGGATGATATTGTCGTGGCGAAGTGCGTGAACGACCTGGAGTCTCGTTTTACGGGCTTAAGGCTATTTATTTGGAGGAGCAGTTCGTCCATTAGTTTACGTTTGTCTGCAAATTCTGTGTCCAATATATTCCACGCGTTATCAATGGTTTTGCAAGTTTTTTACCTGGTCAGACCACCACGATCCTCTCGGCAATGCATTTCGGAACCGTTGCAGTTGTTCGTCTTTATCTTGATCGTATTTCTTCATCCAATGATTGAATTCTTTTTTCCAGGTAGCATAGGATCTGCGACTGCCGTCCCATGTTGGTACCGGTAATCGTTGCAGACCACTAGTGTTTGGTTTTGACCTCAAGGTGTCCGCCATTTTCGTCACTGCTGTTGTCATGGATGACATTGAAGCTGTCAAGGTCTTCAACGTTTCAAAGTCATTTGAAGACGTTTCCGTGGAATCTTGTTCCTTTTGATAGACAGCAAATTTTAAGGCAATCTGAAGGAAATCAGCTTTTACTTTGTCTCCAAGTTTCTTGGTTGTCAACAATGGTTCCTCCTCTGCGGTAATACCTTCATCAACCAATCTGTCTAAAATGGTTTCTTGTTGCTTCTTGATGAACCTGTATCTTGTCTCCACTTGATTGAATGCTGCCTCTAAGGTTTTTAACTCTGGCCTCACAGAAAAGATTATTTCAAATTCTTCTATTAATTCGTAGAAGATCGTTACCGCGTTTTCCATTTTCCCTGCGAGGGTCCTTGCGTCTACTTTAGGCGGCATCTTTGTAGGCTCGATGCAAAGTTCGGCGATTCGGTATCTTCGGCGTGGATGATTTACAGCATTGATTTGGCGGGATCCTCTGGACAAATTTCGACTGAATCGCACCTACGTTCGAGGCACTATTTTATGGCAGGATCACGCCAAGACCCTGTAGATTTTTAGACTTTTATCCGTACTAGTTGTAAGTCGTTGAACTAGTTGAAATTTGTATCTTCTAATCTACACGATCTTATGGTTTGATTTCTTCTGTTGACTGTCTTTAACGTTCTTGATCGGAGGTAAGTAAAAAAGCGATTTGCGCGTTTGCAGTACAGTGTCGATTTATATATTTCTGAATTTCTAATTAGTTGTCACCTTTCAACTCACGCAAACTTGCTGTGATAAATAAATTGCAAGAATAGTTGCATACATTAAACCAGTAAGCGAAAGAACTTAACGCGCGAAGTGCGAATCAACCTATCAGGTGTTTTTTCAAGTGTTACTTTAAAAGCCCTCTCATTTAGCTACCGCAAAATGTACCCTGAGCTGATGAAATAGGTAAACGTAAGGTAAAGGTACACGTTATTTAACGTCGGAAGTTCCTTTACTGTCTAGAGAGTACTCTCCCAGGAAGCCGACGGTGCGCTCATTTTACCCCCCTCTTTCCATCAGTGCTCCGTTTTAAGGGTATTTAAAGCTACTTAGGCTACACTGAAAGGAAAGAAGTCGAAACAAGGATGTGAGATCCGGGGATCGAACTCAGGACCTTATGCACCAAGGCCGCGCACTAACCGACTGTGCAACCCTTGCTCCTAATAACATGTGTGCTCCAAATAACATGTGCAAATCTTGCTCCAAATAACATGTCCATCTTGCTCCAAATAACATGTGTGATTAGTATCAATACAGGCATCAAGGGGGTAAGATTGGCCCATTATATCTCTTAAGCAAGCGCGGTGGCATATCTTTTTTATTGTAGTTCTCAAAACAGGGTTTAGTAGGGAACATTCAGGGAAAGTTTCAAGAAAATCGTTTGACAAAGTTTTTTTTGTAAGGAATCACCTTAAAGGGGACATGGTATTAAGTGGACTTATATGTTGCTAAACCATTAATCCTGGAAGCAACCCCAATAGACCATTTTACAGTTCTGTGCTCAGTTACCAGGTCTTTGAATAAAAGCGAGGCTGAAGTTGACCTTGCTTTGATACGAACCTCACTGCTTTTCTTATGTAAATAGAAACTTGTTAGCATTACAGCAACATTATTTGCGTAAGATAAGCGACGAGGTTTGTATCAAAGCAAGGTCAACTCCAGCCTCGCTTTTATTCAAAGGCCTGGTAACAGAGCACAGACCTGTAAAATGGTCTGTTGATGAGTAAGATATTGTCTGGCATAAGACAGTAAAATTTTGTGTTATATTATGATAATTATTCTTAAAGTGCAATGTGCAATTTCTCTTAGCCAATAAGATTCAAGATAGTGAATATGTATAATGATGATTTATAAACAAATTAATATTGGATGATGATTAAATGTTTGTGATTAAATGTTTGTGAAATAATGAAGGTTCAGGCGGACACTGACCCAGTTGTCAGAATATTTGTCATAAATGAAATGATGAAGGTCAAGGCTAAGACATTGTTATTTAGTTTCCTCAAACACCCAATTCACTGAGTCAATAATACAATGTTGACACTATACTTGGTGACATTATTTTTAGGGACTTTATGGGAAGCCTGGAGACCAGGGACCATTTGGTCTAAAAGGAAGAGATGTAAGGGCATAAAATTTAAATAAATGAACCTAACTTTGGGTATTATTGACCCATTGACTCTTGCACCCCCTTCCCCCTTCCCCCCACCGCTTCTCATTGACGAGTAAAATTATCTGGCATTAGGCAGAGTAAAAGAGTCTCACTCCTTGGAGCAAATGGGGGGGGGGGGGAACCCATAGTTAATGCATATTACAATATGGCCTGTATGGCCCTGTGTGCGCTTTCATTGTAAAACTATTGGGAAAATCCCTGTATGAGGGCCATACGCATTAGTGCGAGCAGGGCCAGAAAAAGTTGTACGGCCCTGCTAAGAACACATACCGCTCCGTGCGATGCAATTTTAGAGGATTTCATTGCTTTTATGTACAATCAGAAAAGCAAATGCAAACAATATATTAGATAAATTTTCTGTGCAAGTTTTGTCATTATTTCGTCAAAACTTCATGTTCTGAGTGCTCATGAATAGCGTAAAGAGCCCATATGATAAAATGCTTATTGACTGAGTTAAGGTTGGGCCAAAAAGGAAAATATTTGGCCCTCGGTCTTGGCGCACAGACCTCGCTGCGCTCGGTCCATATGCCATGACCTCGGGATATCTAATAAACTATCTGTTGGTCTGTCAAAAAACTTGTGTACTAACCCCACAAACAAACAAACAAACAAACCAAAAAATAAAACAAACTTAATATGGCAGGTGCAAAAGTTGGACCAGATCAACTTGGATTGCCCACCTTGGATCGAGTGGAAAATGGTTTTGTAAACCAAACCTATTTGATGTTTGCCCCAATTTTTAGACTAGGACTAGGGTGATTTGTTGAGCCCTTATCATTTTTTTTTACGGCAATCCGAGATGAGCAGTCCGAGTTTTATCAGGTTAATTCTAGACTTTGTACCTGCCTAAACTTAGTGATCATTCATTTACAGGGTCCTGCTGGAGCACCTGGTCCTCCTGGAGAGATGGGACCCCTAGGAAATACAGTAATGTCATGTCTTTTTCTGATTTATGTTTATTTCACAATTAGACCCGTGGCCCTTGAGGGCGAAGGGTCTAATTGTTTTTAATAGTATCACCCAACTAGTTGAACAGAAAAGGCAATAATAAATTAGCAAATGCAAGTTGAAAAAATATTTATTTGGGAATAAAACAAAAGAAAGCGTCACGCTTTTCGCTACTCAAGGCCTAATACTAATAGTCCTTTAGTAGCGTAGCCAATTAAAATGCAGGATTTTTTTTCAAAAAATTAAGGTAGCTCTGAATTGGCTCCCAAGAATTTTTTAAAACTTTGCTGATAGTTCTTTCGCAGATACTATTCTTCAATAAAAACATGGGGATCAACGAGTTCCTTTTTTGAGATATAAGCAAGTAAAGACGAAATATAGGTTGTTTTTGGAGAACTTTCTTGTTGGCATGATAACCTATTATGTCACAATAGTGGCCGCATTATGTTCAGCAATAATTGGTGTTTCCTATGGTACCATAACATTGCTATGTGATACAGTGTTGTAGTTTTAACCCTTCTAATAAGAACGTCTCTTAAAGTGGTGAAACTGGTTCAAGCCACCTTAAATAGAAAAAACAAATCACAAGGTTAGGGTTAGGGTTTTTTGGCAGATTATATTGTTGAGACCAAACTATTGGTGGAATATTCTTGAATTTTCAGTTAACCATGATTTTGTTTTCTGTAGGGTGAAATAGGACCCAAGGGTCTTCAAGGCATGACCGGAGATGTGGGAAGGAAGGTCAGTAAATAGAATATGCTGCTCCAAAGAAGTAAATTTTGATGTAACGTTTCTTTACTCCGTTGCATGAGTGTCATAACTTAATGCCAGAGGAGTTCTTATTGGGCATCCATCCGTTTTTCCCATGCATAATTTAATTAACTTTATTCTTGAAATGAATCTAACATTGTCCATCCAGAACGAAAGTTGTTTTCATGCCTTGTTAGCAGATACACTCCTCTTCTTCATCACTAAAGTAGTAATCAAATTTCATTCTCTTTGTTATTTATCTTGATAGGGTGATGTTGGTCCCCTTGGTTTAAAAGGTGCAGATGGACTAATGGTAAGAAGGCAGATTTAAGTCATCCCCACTTTGTCCATGTTAAGGCACGTATCCCTTCAGACTATTTACATTCTCCTACAACCATTCGTTCAGTCTCTTCTTCAGCGATTTTGTGTTCTCCTTTGCTTTTCAATGTAGTTTTTAGTTCAATTTATTCATATAAATGTGTATTTCGTTTGAATTTTCATGCACCTTTTCACTTTAGCACTCACCCATTGCCTTTCTTCCTCTGCTGACAAATTAATCCAGACCGTTACTTTTGCCAAGTCTATAAGACAACAAAGTCATGACAGAAGTAACACCTCTCTACATAGTGGTTGCCACATATTAGCACACTTTGAAACGAGCAGCCAGGAAGCTTGTAGAAATGTCAATTTAACAATAAAGTACCGGTAGACAGTTTTACTTCTGTTGTAGTTTTCCTCCAAAATCTGGCAGATATTTCAAAGGCCAAGTGTGTATGGTTCAACTAAACTCAAGAGCAAGTGTGGCAGCCCTTGTAAAGAGGCGATCGGACTCTTCACTTCTTTTCTCCTGCTGTGTTTCTTTTCGTACTTAACTTGAAATCACTTGTCTTTCCTAGGGAGAAAAGAATGAGAAGAGTCCGACTTGCAAACGAGTTTTGGGACTCCTTTCCAGGTTTCTGTAAGCTCATTGCTCTAATTTTATGTTATCATGATTATGCAACCACACCACTATTGATAATGTTTTTTGAAATTGCACAGAACTTTTGTTGTGGTCTTCTCTCAGACTCATTACTAGCAGGCAATATGGAAAGAAAGCTAACAAAACTGTTTAAAGAATGTTTATAGCATTAGTTACCTTGGCATTCTATATGTGTTACGTACAGTTAAAACGTAGGGTAAGTGCTATTATTAATTGCGCTTCGAAAACCTCTTTAAGGGACGACAGAAGTGTCCATCGTACAAAAAAATGGGATATGTTGACCCATCTTTTTTTAGATTTACTAAGCTGATTTTAGTATTCGGAAAGTCTCTCTTTTACAACATTCCGTTGCCTTCAGCGGATATCTGTTAAAACGAATTGTTATTTTGTAAAAGGGGTTAAATAGCTTATTTCCTCCAGATTTGTCAAGTGGTAAATACGTGTATTTAGTGAAAGTTTGGTTCTTGCAGGGTCTACATGGGGAGCAGGGATTAGAAGGCCCTGAGGGGGACCCAGTAAGTTGAATATTTTGTCTTGCCAGTTGTAAATGATGTTAAAGAAAAGAAAAAGATTACCGATGAAAACGGCGGGAAGAAAAGGCGAGAAACGAAACTCCTGTTGACGGTTTCACTGCAACGGGGTCTATATGCTTTTTAGCAAAAAAAAAAAAAAATTCATTTGCTGTTAATCAAAAAATGATTTTAACTTGTTATGCATTTACATTCAATGTAAATAGTTGTTTTCCTTTTCTTCTGTTTGCAGGGCGAACAAGGCCTTCAGGGATCACAAGGAATCATGGGTTTGCCTGGACCCCAGGTTGGAGAAAGACAAATCATGTTTTATGTGACTAGTTTGAAGCTTCTGGCAGATTTTGTACTTAGGCAATGATGTTAAAGCATTCCAGTTGTCGAACAGTTGCGACAAAGCTGGAGTTATTCTTACTGTAAACTGGCTCATATCCCTTGTATAACAACATTGTTATTTTGTTCAATACTTTTTCTAGCAACGAACAAATGGCGTGAACTCAAGTCGTTATTGTACTGTGACTTTCACAATTTTTTAACAGCTTCGGTTTTATATTCTGGAAATAACGTATTTAACTTGTCCTTCACACGATAGTTTGAAGAATGTTTTATGTTTTCACCCCTGATATCGGAGGGTGTTATCAACCCTACCCTCCTTACATATATCCTCGGCCTTTTGCAATAATTATTGGAATATTGACTGTAGATCCCTGTTCGTAGGGTCCATCTGGCCTTCAAGGCAAACCAAACCAAACCTTACATATATCCTCGGCCTTGTGCAATAATTATTGGAATATTGACTGTAGATCCCTGTTCGTAGGGTCCATCTGGCCTTCAAGGCAAACCAGGCTTGGCGGGGACTGCTGGAGAACAGGTTTGTGTAACAGAGAGGAATTTCTTTTAATTTTTGTTGGACAAGAGATAGCAAATGCATAGATTTAACGGGACACTTGGTGTTGGATGTCAAAATTGGGTGTGCATCTTATACGCGCATTTCTGGACATAAGTGGCTTCTTTAGAGCGGTTGTCAGTAACGATAGACCTTTAATACATTGCTAAGTTTTTTACAGTGTTTTAGCCTGAGAATCGAACATGATGCGCATATTTCGTAATGAAACCTTGGCAGTGTTAGAGCGAGTTTCAATCGAGTGTCGTAAAACCAAAACCAAAGTAATCACTTTGGCCAATAAAAAAAGGACGGAGACAATCCAGTAAACCAATCAAAACTCGAAGTAATTACACATAGCCGAGAGAAAGCACGGGGAAATATACTCGGGCAAGCCACGATTGGTTTTGGTTTCATTTTTGATTGGTTGAAACAATGGCGCGAGAACCTTGAACCAATCATTGAGTGAAGTAATGCAAAACCAAAGCAATTCGCTAACTACTTTCGACACTCAATGGAAAACCGCTCTATACGTTAAGTGTTTCCAAACAACATCGGCAAGGTGATGCTCAATGTTAGGTGTTATTGGTGTCTTGGCAGGGTAATTATGGACCTACAGGCTTACAAGGGCCGACAGGGATAGCAGGAGAAAAGGTTGTTGCTCGTTTCAAGTGTTAGTGAAGTTCTGAGAATTTTTGTCGGGTAGATGTTTTATGGTATTGATACTTAACATTATGACCAAATTTGTAATGCTGCTTCAATGTGGAATCTCTCTTTTAAAGGGTGTCGTAGGTTTGCCTGGTCCAAAGGGCCCCCCAGGAAGTCCAGGGCCATTTGTAAGTATTGCTTTGTTCCTTTGATAAACTGACGGGTATTACAGGGCTCGTGCATTATTAAGAGCAATAGCTGCTTTGAGAGGATTTACGCCTTCGGGCACATATGCATTTCAGGAAAAGTGAATCAGAATAAGCTTATTGTGCCATTGCTGTATTTGTGTTGTACTACAACTCGTTATTAATATAAGTGCCCTCTCTCTTTTGGATGTCACCTAGGGTGCCCCGGGACCACCCGGATTGTCGGGAAGTACAGGAACACGTGGCTTTAATGTAAGTAAAATAGAGAAGCCTGGAAACAGCGCTTGTGTGTGCTTCGCAGGAATTAGGGAGTCAATAAGCTTGCCTGTATCCTCAAACTATCTGGATAAGGCTTGTGCAATGTAATAACCAATCATCATGCATGATCATCATCATCACTTTATGAAAGTTTTAAGCTTATCGAGCTGAGCACAAATGCTCTACTAAAGGTAACGAAGGATAAATTCAAATCTTTTATTGCTGTAGGGCGCCGGTAATTGAGACAATTTAGTAGTTTGATAAAATTGTCATGCTTTACAAGTCTCGATCTCACCCTCAAAGTCGTTGTTAATACACGGAAAAATGCTTTCATTTTCAAACGGTTGCCTTCTCTCTTTTTTTCCTTTTCAACTGTGCAGGGTGAAGCTGGAGCACCAGGATTTAGGGGACCTCAGGGAGAACAAGGACCGAAGGTTACTTCTTCCTGTTACATGCTTTTTCAATCGTCTCCACGCATTTACGCTCACCGCATTTGAATCTTTTAGGGAGATGTTGGAGGTGCAGGACTGCCTGGAATTCAAGGAAAGCCTGGAAAAGAGGTCAGGAGGTCTATTTTTCTTTCCTCTGCTATAAGCTTTATTTCGCAACTTCACTCTGCTTTTATTTTGGGTTTTTGTCCACAGGGTTACCCTGGAGTTTCAGGCTTGATGGGCGCTCGAGGTTTCAGCGGACCAAAGGTTTTTTTTTATACGATACTTGGCGTGTTTTGATTTGCCAACTTAACTCCTCTGTTTTACATGACGTGTCATGGTTTTTGTTAGGGAGAAGATGGCAGTGCTGGTCCCTGGGGTGACATAGGAATTGGAGGACGAGAGGTTTGGTGTGGCCATTGCTACTGTTGTTGTAATGCGCATGACCCATGATGTCATTGCACTGTGGGTGAATTCTCTGCTGGTTGAAAATATACGGCAACGAAAGTGTTCATCCACTTTACTGTGACATTCTTGGATAACAGTATTTTTCGAAAAGAAAATCTAAAAGACAAAGAGGAGGCTATGGCCAGGATTTGCGAATTTTAGAGGCCCTTAAAAGCAGAGCCAGTTTACTTTCAGGTGAAGTCATGGAAGCAAAGCGTCCTTTGTGCTCCAGACCAGTGAATAGGTGATATTTTTCCGAAATGTATCGTTTTTCGCTCACATTTTCTCTCCCTTTGAATTGTGTACATAGGGAATGCAAGGCTTGCGAGGAAGACCAGGATCTGCGGGTGACATGGGCGTTGTGGTAAGTTAACACGAAATAAAGCATGCTTACCGCACTTAGTCAGTCACGCTCTAAAAGAGTTAGATGCGCCTCTTCTGATTCATTAGCGAACGTGGTTTCCTTTAAGGTCCATTCACACTACTTTTTTATCCGTTTTCTCCCTCCGTTCGCACTAATACCATCGAAAACGGAAGATCAGGGTCTTATTATGGACCTTTGACGACGGATGCTTTTTTGTAAAACGTTCACGTCGCTGGCGTTTGTACGACCCAGGTTTGCTTGCGCGTAAAAAGTAGAAACGAGCGATCCACTGGCATGTTGGTTACAAAGTACATGGAAACGTCTTGAAACGACAACTGAAGAATATTTAAATTCTATATGCAAGTTTTGTTTGGACACTCTCCCTCAACCTACTGAAGATTTCTTTTTATTGCCTGTCGGATTATTCTTGAGCAAAATGTTTCAACTTACCCCTGACTGTTTTTTGTCCTCTTTCAGAGTAGTGAGCCTGGAGCTCGTGGGGCGATCGGAGAAGAAGGCGACGTTGGAGAGACGGTACATTTTTTTATTGATTGCTCTAAAGATTTTGCTACTCTGGTTCTTTAGAGAAGGCAAAGATTGCAAAACCGCGTGATTTTGGGAGTTAGTTACTAACATAATGTCAGGTGATCTGGTGACGTAATTCGGAGGTCTGGTGAGAAAAATTTTAACGCCGTATCGCACAACGGTGCGCGGCCTTATTTTCGAATTCAACTTGGCAGAGGCGAGCTTAGATCTTGTCGGGTCTACTTCAATGTTCATTCAATAACAGGAAATGTGTTACACACGTAATGATCTGTTGAGTTTTGGCTATGGCAATACTGCAGGGAGTTTGGAAACAACACCTAAGGCCGGGCGCGGTTGTGGGATACGGCGTTAAAATTCTTCTTCCCAGTCCTCCAAATAACGTCACCAGATCACCTGGATACGCAGAGAAATTGGCAGGTTTTTCTCTTGCTTATTCTTGTTTTGCTCGATACGATCATTTCAGGGAGAAGGTGGCGAAAAGGGAAGTCGAGGATCAAGTGGGAAAAACGGAGGAAAGGTCAGCAGAGTAACTTCTTCTACAATCGAGGTCAAACCTTTTAGGACAATTTCCGCTTTCCCCCCTCCCCCCATTACAATTTTGATTTGCCACGGTATCCAAAATCAAAATTAGTTCATCGATCGCTCGAATATTTGAACATTGTCAGGGGGACGGGGGCGAAAAAGGAAGCGAAAGAAGAAAACGCGTTGCACGTATAACGATGGAAGCATGTACAGTAAAAGTTTGACAATTGTCCTAAAGTCGTTTGAACCGGATTGTAGTAATGAAGCCTATTTCGCGAGACGTGCCTGGTCTCTGTTAAGTCTGTAGCGGGAGAGTCGTGAGCTAACTCAGTTTTTTCCTGCTTCCGATATTCATTGAATGATTGTGAAATACATGGAAGAAATATATTTTGAACTGTGGTCGTAGTGACTCTAAGCGATAATGTCATTATACCAGCAGACAGCAATTTAAGAAGTAAAGCAGTTTCAAGTCGATAGACAGATAGTTTATTGGCAAATACTTTGGTAGCCGATTGGCTGAATTGCATATTTACAGTTTTAACTATATTAAAAACTTATACCACTAATAATTTATTTCTAAATACATGTATATACTAATCATTGACAAAATATTTACACAACATAAAAAGGGATTTTAAAACTATGCTACATTATTTTCCAGGCACCATACAAAAGAGGCAAAAGGCGTTCCACAAATATGGCGCCCAGTCGACACAATTTAGATTTATAGAAATACGGTAAATCGCGAGAGGAAGGCGTGCGAAAGAAACTTCTATAAAAGCAAAGTGGAACATGCTAAGAAAGAGGATCCAAAGCGCTGGTGGAAACAAGTGAAACGTTTGTGTGGAGCCCAGTCTAACTCCGGCGACTTGAAGAACAGTAAAACTGCAAGAAAAAAATCCTTAAACGGGAATCGAACCCATGACCTATCAACCCTTCTAGGAGCTCGGCATTCAAGCCTGGATCTTTTTTCAGGCCTTCTTTGCAAGTGCTCAAGTTGATCTCAATTGTGATGATCATTCTCGATTATTGTCATTACAACCGCAGTTCAAAATATATTTCCAACTAGATTTATTTCACCTCGTACGGGATCAAGTACGAACTCGCTACTTCCCAGCTCCGAGATGGCTCAATGGCACAAATTGTGGAGCGATGCAGCGCCTTCGCACGGCCATTGGTTCACTTCTCGTTCAAGCCTAATTTGTTTAGGCTTCCTCTCCATTAGTTGCTATCTAATGCGATGATTGTTCTCGTATAGAGTCAATGTACACTGAGATGATAATCAGTTTCACTGTTTTTTTTTTTCCCATTTCTAACAGGGTATTCATGGTGAAAAAGGGAGTCCTGGTGAACGCGGCGTGGCGGGAGTAACGGTAATAAGTCGATGTCAAATCAATAAATAGTTTAAGGAGCAACCGTAGAGAACCATGGTTCTTACCTCTCTGGCAAAGTTAAGATGAGAAAAGCACTGGGGGGTTGGTTCCTCTTAACCAGAGCCGCAAACTTGGTCATATTATTTTCACGTCATAGAAGTAACCTTACAGCACCATGCTTCAGCGATGAGGCCCTTGTTGTCCAAAGTACTGTAACGCCGCAATTCCACAATAAAACATTTTGGTTTCTTTAATCACTGATCAACAGTTAACACAACACTCAGCACACTCTTATTGCACCATCGCCACGTGACTACAATTTTTCCTAAGGGGGGTACCTATGGGGATCGCCTACGCTACAGTACGCTTCAATTTCACACACAAAGAAATGACGAAAGCGTACGTTTCATCCGCAGTACTCTATTTAATTTTATTTAATTTCCCTACTTACATTGTAAATATTTATGTAATAGTTCGAATAAAGGTTGTCGTTGAAAGCCGGGTTTAGTGCATGACACTTACGTTTGTATTGTAGGGTTTGTCTGGGCCACCTGGAGGGACGGGAGAGAGAGGCTCAACTGGAGGTCAGGTAAATTACGATAGAACTAACGTTTAATTCGCAAGCATGAATATTTCAGGGCCAACCTTAACTGAATTGTGTGTATCACTTACCATGAAAAGCTTTCTCCTTAAACTTCGTCCTCTGGCATATTTGTTCCATTAGAAAAGGGGGTCGGTTGATAACCGAGGATTTTGCGTATTCCCGACTTCACGTTTCAACTTAGCAATTATATTTTCAAATTTGTCAAACGCTGGTCTTTTGTGTTCTTGCTTATTTGCAGGGTTTACCAGGCGCGCCCGGTCCTCCTGGGGATAGCGGCATCATGGGTGTTGGGGTACGTATAAACTTTGTAATGCAACAAGTATTCATTCATCCAACCGCTTACTTGCATCTGTTTTCGTATCATGCAGGGTATCTCGGGTGTCCCTGGAGTACGCGGACTGATGGGATTTCCCGGAGGAGAGGTATTCGCAACGGTTTTTACTTCAAATAATCACAGATTATTGGACTACATTCGACGTTTTTTCCCACTTATACTAAAAGTGTTGAAAAAACAGAAACCGGGGATTTTCAAAAACGCATTAGTGTGGACGTGAAAAAGAAAAGGAAAGGAACTTTATTTAAGTGTCTAATCTTCTTGCGCTGAAACACTGATTGGGGACACGGTAAATTGAAATTAACAAATCAACGCAAATCAAATTAAATCAAATTGAATTTCAAATCAAATAAAATAGTTTTGGTTTTTGAGGAGAGGGGAAAACCGGTGTACCCGGAGAAAAACCTCTTGGTGCAGAGTACAAAACCAACAAACTCAACCCACATATGACGTCGAATCTGGGAATCGAACACGGGCCAGATTGGTGGGAGGCGAGTGCTCTCACCACTGCGCCATCCCTGCACCCCTGCGCTTAGTTTAACCTTGTTCGGTGTATATCATTAAATTTTATTGAATTGTATGCGGAAAGTAACGCTGCCACATGTTTTTCATTAAAATTGAATGATGCTTCTCATTACCTCCAATCCAGTCCTGCTATAGTCCTGCTACATTAGAACGCGTTCCCTTTCTTCGAACACAGTTGGTCTTAAACGGTCCGACGAGAAGAACATGGAAGAACATTGATGATTTGCTTTCATTATAGGGCGGACAAGGAAAGAAGGGCAAAGATGGTAAAAGTGGTTCGTCTGGACAGCGGGTAAGCTTGCGATGATAACTCGTTTTTCAAGTTCTTTACCGTTAAGCGTTCTTTCCCGGTCTTTACCGTGAGTCCTGTTGCGCTCAAACGAGGCTCGATATTTCTATCGTAGGGTGAACGTGGATCCAAAGGACAAAATGGAGTGGCAGGATTAGAGGGACCACAGGTTAAAAGAAACATTGTGATTTTGCTTAGTATAGTTCTTGAAGTCTGCTATTTGATTGTGGAATCACCTTCGCAAATTTGTAACAGTAATATAACTGAGTGGAGTACAATTCAGGGAATAATCGGGCGAGTAATTTCATTGCGAGACCGATTTGAAATTACGAGCACGATTACCCCTGAATTGTGCGACACGAAGTCCTATTACTAATTAATCGTAACTATAACCAAATGCGAGAATAAAAGGTCTTTGAGTACCTCTTTGTGTAAATTGAATACCTGTAATTAGACACCCACGTGATCGCGTGCCAATTTCGCGACAAATAGTCGCACACAGAACTAATCAGATTCGAGAATTGTGTAATAGTTGCGATTAATATAGGAATAATAGTTTTTACGAGTATTCATCCTTAGAACGGGTTAGTGTGTTGCTCGTAGAACTTTTTTTTTTACCGAGAGCGTGTCTCGTACGCCTTAACACTGGACTTGATCCTTATGACGACCAATCTGCTCGTTTTCTCGTGTCTTTTTCACCAGTTGTGTGTATTTTCTACCTAGGGAGGACAAGGGAAATTGGGTAGTCAGGGAAGTGAAGGCGACAAAGGCGAAAAGGTACATGTAAAAGCCAAGTAAGTTATTTGTCAACGTAAACAGCTGATGACCGTTTGTGGTTGTCATCAAGTCAAGTCAATTTTTATTTAAACTTACATCGAATATTAATACAATTCAATGGTTTTAAATCATGATAGGAATAAAAGATAGAAAGAAGAAAAGAAATTTCTCAATTTTAGGTTCATTGTGTAGAGTTTGGGACACCTAAACAGTTCATAGTAGAACTAACCGAGCAGGTGACCCAAGGTGTCAAGTAAATTGACTCCATCCGTGATTGTTAGAAAAGTGCCATACAGCGACAAACGCTTAAAGTGTCTGTCAGGAGCCCCTGGCTTTGAGGGTACAACTTCGTTGTATTTGAGGAAAGACGTTCAGTTTTTCAAGGTCGATGCATCAGTTTTAAGATTGATTTAAGTCTTGCATGAAAAAAATTGTTACCCATAGGATTGAGAATGGTCACTCTTGCAAGCCAAATCTTATTTAAGGACGGTGTCTACTAATTCAAAGGTATTTTTGCCCCAGTTTATGATTTTATGACTATGCAGCAAATGTAGATCTTAACAAGTGTTATTGTAATCCAAACAGAAATTTGGGTGTAACCACGCATTTTCCAAAGACAATTGATGAATGATATTTGTAAAAAGCTTTAAAATACAAAGCAATGTATGGCGTTCTTTCTCAAATCGAAGCTTGATTATCTCCCAAAAATGCATGGTTATCCCGAATTTTCTTTTTGGATACGAAGAGTACTTACTAAGATCTGTTTTCTCCGGATAGTTTTAAACCGCGCAAAAATATCACTGTATTGGTAAGCATCACCGATAGGAAACCCGAGTATCTCGAGATGCGCAGAACGTTTGCTCAATAACAATAGTAGCCACCGTCCTTAAAAACTCGTCTAAAAATACCTTGATCTGTGAAAATGCCGTTACATAGACCTAGTAATGGAGTTGTAAGCCCCTGATTACGGGCTCCTAGTGTCAGTTAAATATTAAGCAAACGAGCGCATTTTAGTAGTGCTAGTCTGTTGGTCTGAAAGATGTTGTTATGCATTTGCTAGGGCGAGCGAGGTGACCAAGGTGTCCTTGGAAGGAGTGGACTGTCAGGACCAATGGTATCTACTTTCTTTCCCCATAATATTCCCCTTTTATCTAATCACACATTGGTCCGAGAAATAGGTAATAGTAAATAGTTAAAGCCAATGGATAAATTATTAGATTGTCGTTATTAAAGCATTGAGACATATTTGAAATTTAAACCTTTCTTGCCTACTATGAGTCTCTACCTAGAGCATTGATTTTAAGGTTTTTTCTCTAGGGAGGCCCTGGTCCTCCGGGAATTCCAGGATTTGAAGGTCCCAGAGGACGTCAGGTAATGTGCGGTTGGTTTAGGGTATCTTGAAAATTTCAAGGATTTTTCCCTCTCCTCCCCCTTTCACACGTGCCGCCATGATTCACACTCCATCCTTTCCTCGCAGCTATGTCAAATCTTCATTGACATTACCTTGAAAAGTTACCTCTCGGCAACCCATTCTCTACGTTGAATTCACTATAAACGTGAATTCTAAATTTGTTTTGAATTCGCTATTATCGTTAATTTAGAAGACTGAAAGCTTGATATTGATTATGGGAAATGGTCATATATTTTTTAAACGATAACCCAATTGTATGGACATAGGACTCGAACCTGAGAATGTTGATTAACCCGTCACCTAACCACTTGACCGCCACACCGCTAGCTGCACATGGACAATATTTGAAACACTATTTGATAATGCTGTATTAGAGCGGTTTTCAATTGAGTGTCGAAAGTAATTAGATAATTACTTTGGTTTATGATTACTTCACTCAGTGATTGGTTCAAAGTTCTCGCGCCATTTTTTCATCCAATCAGAAGTGAAACCAAAACCAATCGTGGCTCACGCGTGCACATTTTCCCGCGCTTTGTGTCGGCTACGTGTAATTACTTCGAGTTTTGATTGGTTTGCCGGATTGTCTCAGTCCTTTTTGATTGGCCAAAGTAATTACTTTGGTTTTGGTTTTACGACACTCAATTGAAACTCGCTCTATCATTCGACAACAAACAATATTAAACACTGCAAATGGTCGGTTACCAAACTTCATGACAAGGCTAAACATTTTAAAATCACAGCTTAGGCCAAATTATTATTCCATAGGAGACTTAAATAAATGTTTTTTTGAGATTGTGGTGTTTTGATCTTCAGTGGTGAAGCGAAAGACGCGGTTCCTGTAGAGTAGAAACTCCGGGTTCAAAACCAATCCACGGATATGATTTTTTTTTATTTCCTCATTTTCTATGCTACCACAATTCCTGGGGCAAAGTGTCACGATAATAGTAAATTCAAAGCAAATTAAGAATTTTAAGAAAACGGCGAAAGCTTTGAGTTTATAAAACACGTTTCAACAGAGACTTCTGCCATCCTCAGGTAGTCAGAATACAAAGCGATGGAAGCTGAATAAAAAATTAAGAATTCACGACAATCGTGAATTCAGACAAGTCAAGACGAGTCCGTATATTCAACACTTTTTCTTTTCATCCAAACTATGTATTTTGGGTTTTCTCACAGGGACCTAAAGGCAAAAGAGGAGATGTAGGCTTCCCAGGAGAAAGAGGACTTGAGGTAGTTATGTTTTGTTGCTGCAATCTTTGCCTGGCCCCAGTTGTTCAAAGGATGGATAGCGCTATCCGCCGGATAAATCACTATCCAGTGGATAAATCATAGCGAAACCAGTTGCGCTATCAAATGGACAGTGAGTTATCCGGTGGATAGCGTTATCCACTTTTTGAACAACTAGGGCCTTGTAAATAACTATACATGTTAATGTTCAACATAACATGCTGTTTTCAGTTGTGCTTAAATGGCCCTTTTACTCTCTTTACAGGGATTATCTGGACAAAAGGGTTTATGGGGCGGCTTAGGCATGCGGGGCGAGATGGTAAAATGCTGTTGTGATAGTCGTTGATACAGACATGTTCTTGTTGCATTACTCCTGCTGCCTGACACACTCATGGATAATTTTTGGTTTCTCTTTCCGACGCTCAAGGGAGACCGAGGACGACCTGGAGGGAAGGGACCGCCAGGACAGCCAGGAAAGAAGGTCAGTTCTTTGTTTTGTACTGTGACGTTGAAACTGAAGTTAGGTAGACTGAGACTGCTATACAACCATTGCGAAACTTTAAGTACAAGCGTTTGCTCGGCAGGGTCCTGAAGGTGTTGAGGGAAAGCGTGGAGACACTGGTTTTGCAGGAGAAAGGGTAACCCTTTTAGTTTATTTGTTCGGCTTGTCTCTTTTAGTACACGATAGTAGTGTACAGATGTCTTAATTAATTGTCGCAAATGAACCTTTCGTTTGATTTTGTCTCAAAATCAGGGAGAGCCTGGTAAGGGTGGTGGTATGGGAGACTCAGGTGCTGACGGAGAAGAGGTAAGTGGCCACCTCGGAGCGGTGAGTCTACTTCTGCAGATCGAGATCAGTACATGTTGATTCGAGAGAGTCACTAATTCAAATTTTCTTCCTTATTCGCCCGTTTGTAAGTGAAGCCTATTGAAAATTGCATGGTCTGCTTTGAAACTCGTCTTAGAGTTGAAACAAGAATTACATGTAGCCTCTTTGTGAAGGACACTTTTACATGTAAGAATTATTACGTTGTAGTCGACATTGGACGTTAAGCTAAATATTTGGACTTTTTCCATTGGTGAGTTCATGTAGAGATTCCATTGAATTTATACAGTCGTTATGTTGAAATATGCTTGCTACGTTATTTCAGAGTTTACCACATTTGGTAACCTTAATACGTCGAACCAAAACTCCTTGTTCCTATTGCCTAAGAAAGAACGGAAGGGACCCATAGCGGAAGAATTAACCGAAAACGATCCTAAATTTGCTGACTGCAGATCGCTTGTTTATGATCTAACTTGTTCCGTACCCATCTGCTGTATGTTAAATGGATTGGTAACTCCGAATACTCCTTCCTTTTCAGGGTTTCATTGGTGAAAGGGTAAGACGTTTGCCTAGTTCTTGTTTTAGCTTGTTGTCGTTCTCCTATTTTTTGGGTATGGGTTGTTTATCAAAATTTCCGAAAAGCTACCGGTATACGTGAAACCAGGATATGGTCAACTTGTTTTCAACCTAAGAAAAAACAGACGAATTAATGGCGAAGTTTCACGCCTGAAAACTCTTTCTTTGGTACCCAAAGTGGCCTAATTTTTCCCGAATTTTCAGTAAACGGACATCCTCCCGTACAAAATAGTCAAGTTTGCGTTTCTAGCTGTAACGTTAAAATATGTATGTTGCCTCTTACACATGACATCGAAACGACCAATCGTTCCGGTTTTCACGTAGAACGTCTTGACACATTTCTCGTTTTTGTTCCTTTTCAGGGAGTTAGGGGTATCTCGGTAAGTTCTTCACTCAATGTCCTTTAGTCCGCTTTGAACGTATTTATTAAATTCCTGCGCTCCTCAAAGTTGAAGGTTTCTTCTAATAACAAGCAAGTTGCAAGTATAAATATAACAATATGGTAAACAATATTCAAGTTGATTACATGATCATTCACTGATTCACTGCGCTACGAAAGCCATCATTTTCTAGCTTTAATATTGTTTCACAGAGTATATAGAGATAAATATCGACTGGCATTCACTTGTTTTATAACGCGATTTGCTTATACGACCCTGCGTTATCTACTTCTGTCCTGACTGTACCAAAAGAAACCGTTGACCATACTAGTAACTAATTAAAGCAACACGTTTTCTTGTTGTTTCTTACTTAGGGAGACTCAGGATTGAAGGTAAGGCTTGTCACTTTAGTCCCCAAACCAACGTGT
>NC_090870.1:49679521-49692021 GCF_036669935.1 Montipora foliosa
TGATAATCTGGTTAGGTGCAGCGGTGAGACCGCTTTTCTTCAACCGATATTTGATTTGAAGTGTCCACAAATAATCTCTTTTTGCACTGACAGACTTTATTCTACACACTGGAAAACAATAGTTTCTGCTGTAGATCTAGATAATTTAATCTTTCGCCGAAGTTCACTGCTTCTTCTTCATTTCACAGTTAGTACATTACCAAGTCAATTTTGCAGTTGGTTGCACTGGGCTACTTGGCCACTTGGCCATGGCATGAATGCGTGGTTGGATGTGCCCTTGTTTTGAAAAAACCCTCTGTGCTTTCATTGTTTGAATTCCAACTAGTAAGCAACAAAACAATTTGTCATGTACCTTGACTTTCACTCAAAAAAACGAGCACTGTGATTAGATGATTCTTGGTCACGTTCCCCTCAGATTCAAATTATCCCTACCGGGATACAATTCCGCAGTTGTTGCCCGCTCCGGATGTTTTGCTAGGAAGGAAGGAAGGAAAAGTCTTAATATATAACAAAGCCCTTAATGTATGGTCCTTCGGGAAACTAGTTGGTTTTGTTTTCCCTCGTGTCCTGACTCTCGGGAAAACAAAACTAACTGTTTCCCTCGGGACCATACATTAAGTGTATAATAATGAAGGCAAGAAAGGCATTGAGGTTATACCTCCAGCTCCACTGTCATTCAGTGGCCAGGCCATTGATGTGCACACTTGTGAAATGACCAATTTAATTGAATACTTTCTACAGCACGACGACGGAAAGTGGCGCAGGACAGAGTTCTCCTTCGAAAGTGAGAGGGTTGATGTCCTTCCTCTTGAAGACTTGTCGTTCTTTCATCGCGCTGTTGGAAACGAACAGTTTGGGCTAAAGATTGGACCTGTATGCTACCGATGATTTATCTTTTGCTGCAGACATTACTGGAAAAGTCTTTGTCTAAGTTTCTTTTAATATAAAGAGAAGGAAAGTCGCTGTATTTATTTGTTGCAAAAGGATGCCCGTCGGTGCTTGACTGTTTTCTGTCTAATGTTTTTACCGTTTGTGACTGTTGCCTGGCTTCATCTTCATATGTTTCGCAAACTTGTATAATTTTTGCTAGGCTTTGTGGTGTTCTCTAGAATTTAGGTATAGAGGATCTTTGGCCACAACAGGCAATTGCGAGTTGTGTTTGTATGTAGACTTGTGTTTACGGCGTTTTCTCCTTTTTTGTTTTCTTTTGTTTTGTTTTGTTTTTTTGTTGTTTGTTTGTTTTTTTCATAGTTCGCGATCATCCTTTGTGCCTAAGATCTCTCCCCTATGGATTTCTTCTTAATCAAACTGTTGAGCAAGCAGGGGAACCCTACTGAAATGGTGGAGTAAATTTTACGTTGTTGAGAACGACGGTTTTTTCGCGTGAGAAAATGACACAGTGCTCTTTAGTAATGGATGCCATGATTAAGAATACTTGTTTAATGACCGTGAGAGAATTTTGGGCTCTTTCAGTTATTACCAAAAGATATACACGATCTTGAAATTCGATTGCAACGAACATCGAGTGGTCGCTGTCTATCGAGTGATTGGGATGATCTCGTCATTGGAGATGTTCCTATACAACCTACACTTGTACCCTAACCCTACCCTAGCGGATGAGGGGGCGTAGTCTATAACATGACTTCAATGAAATGATGTATCAACGAGTAGTTACCACAAAATGCTCTACCTAATGGTGATAAGGGAAAGCATCCCCTTTATTTTTATTCAGTGGATACAAATCTCTTCACTGTAGTACTTAGATTTGAGTTTAATAAACAGTGATACTTAAAATGTTGAACTATTTTTGACGAATACACCACCATTTTCAAGTATTGATCGCATACTCGCTGTCACACAAAATTGTTTTAGTTTATGGACGAGAAATAGCTCCAGTGTGACAGTGACGTCGAACTCGTTACAACGGGAGTTAACCTCCTTTCCGTTGTTGTTGTTATTGGTAGGTCACTGGTTGAATTAATGCATGATAAAAAGCGATGATGGGTGTTGGAAACTTTTGATGGCTTTAAACGAGTCATTCAAAGTCGTTTCGTCAGTTTTATGTTTACTGTTGTGGAAGGGAACGACTACTGAAAGGTCGTTTGCAAACATTCAAAAACAAAAACAAGACTTGAAAAGCGTCCGCGTGAGTCAAACTCGTCAAAAGATGGAGAACAAGATAGTCACTCCAAACAAGTCATTGACAAACAGTCAAATATAAAATAATTAGAGTAAGAATTAAAAGCTGGAGAGGGTTTTAATTTAATTTTTTAATTATTTTGCCCACCTGAAAGATTTCCCAGGCGGAAACATTATAATAATTAGAAGAGATATAAAATATCGTTCTGCATGTGGCTAAAGATAAAGAGGGTGGTGGGGGGTTGGAAAGGACTCACATACAATTTGAAGAAGTCATTCAGTAAGCGATGGAAATTTTTGACCTAGAGATATATGAAGGAATCTTAATCCAAAGGCGAGACGATATACTTGGCTTCGGACTCCAAGGGAGCTACAATAGGTCGTTTATCCGTAGGGAGAATGTGTCGCGCTGTTCCGCGGAACCTACATTGTCATGCGCTTCAAATGCAACTAATGAAGTTTAAAAGTGTGATGCCCCCGTGGGAATGATGGCAGATCAGCGGCAGTGGCCGTAAGGAGAACTGAAAAATCAGAGTGGTAGGTAGGATTCGAACTAATCGGTGTTTGTACTGAATCAAGCTAAGGTCGACTATGGGGAATGTTATCTGTTGGACTATATTGGTCCATGGTGAGAAAACGTTGCGCCTTGTCTTGTCTTAGTATATAGTGAAACAACTATTCACCGAAGTGGAGGTGGCTAGTGGTGGATATTTACCCCGCCACTTCGCGGCTCGGTAAATATTCACCACTAGCCACCGACACTGAAGTGAATAGTTGTTTTAGTACATACTAAAACAGTGAGATAACATAGCACAAAAAGATGATTTTAACTCATTTATTCCTGCAAAGATTACAATATTTTCGGGCGCAAATTCCGCGCGAATTTCTCGGCGGTGAACAGTTAACAATTATCCTGCGAAATCGTGCGGATTGATATTCCGCAAGATTGAGCAGGATAATTGTCTTATTCAACACAATGACAAGGCGCAACTTTCCTCCGCGACACAAAAATTTACGTATATCGCAGGATCTATGTTGAGTGCGACGACGAATATTGAGCGCGCTATGACCATATTTGGTCATAGCCAATGAGCGCGCGAGTTCAAACCTATCCACTGTTTTAGTATATACTAATAGACCATATTCGTATTCTCAGTATTGGACTGGAACTAGCTTGCAATGGAGGCTTATGCGGGGGAATAGCAGTATAACCTGCGTAGCTGGCGGTTCTGTTGTTGCGGAACGCAAGAGAACTCGATCGGTTTCCAAAAAGTATTTGAAAAGATTTCCCCGCATCAGCCTTCATTGCAAGCTAGTTCCAGTCCAATACTGAGAATACGAACACGGTCTATTTCAAACTGAAAATCCCGACCGGCCGAGAAAACTGTCCCAAGTTCTGACTTCAATCCTTGACAAGTGAACGTAATGAATGAATGTGATAACGCTGAACAAGCGCTGAAACAGACTTCTGCTATTATAAACTAAGAATTTCAAAATCAATTTTCAAGATCAGCTGGCCTCGGTTGTTCTAAAGGTAGTCTGGGGAACCCTGAAACAAAGTGTCTTCTCATTGGTTTTCGTGAAGAACAGTCAAACGCGACTCTTATTGGTGAATTCATGTTAGTGCGAGGAGTGAGCAGGCGCCGTAAGGTTCAAATAGCCAATTTTTAGTCGGGCGACCGACTCTAGGTTTACCAGTGTATTTCTTCGCAAATGTCCGTCACGTGCAATGGGCAATACCGCAGATATGTAGTGAAGGCTCAATGTTCATTTCGCTTCATTTTCATTTCTCTTCGATAACCTTAGAAGTGATTCTCTGCGATGGTAGGTATACATTAATGATTACAGATATGGCAGAAGCGAGTTACGGTGTTAGGTCCAATACGCTCAAACCACTTACAGACTGTTCGTGGTAGACCCACATCAAAACACGAAAATGAGCGTCCATTTCGAAAGTCGTTGTTCCGCGAACTCTTGCTTGGCAAATATCTCAAATGTTGCTATCAAGCTCTTAAGCAAGTTCTAAAGAGATCAGTTGAGCAGTCATTGAGTACAAAATATGTGCAAACTATGACTAGCAATGACAGAAGTACATTAAGGAACTTTACTCGAAATTTTGACGCTGATATTTCTGATATTTGATAATCAACATAATGGCACGGAGGACAACAACAACAACAAGAAAGCCGTCACTTACCGAAGCGAAGATGCAAGTAAATTCTTTAATTTTATGACTGTCATGATCATTATTTCATATATTTTGTACAATGTATCAAGTGGATTATCAGTTCTATCAATTTCTCTTTGTACTGCATTAGTTTTCTGTGTAATCATGTACGTTCGCGTGTTGTATACGATTGCGTTACCAACACGAGCAATGTTGAATGTCCTGGGAAAATGTGATGTATTAGGGGAGGCAATGTTGCCATTTGTACATCATCAACATGATGGCGTAGTGAAAATAAAATATAGAGAGAAATTGAGATCTCGTTATGCTAAATTTGTTTATTGGAATCATAACCGTGTTGTACGTGAATGCCATGTGTCGTGATCGCGAACCTAGTAGGATTCCTGTGAAGAAGCTGAAACGTCTGTCGCAGAAAAGCAGAAAACGGAGGGTCTTTGTGTGGAAAAAGATTCTTAAGATCACTCCTTTGCCGTCAGAACTTCATGGTTACATCAGTTGCAGGCTGAGTAGTCAAATGAAAAGAAGGCGAATAATTGCCAGTCTCCGTTCGATTGAAAAAGTGAGGAAAAAGCCAGCTTCCATTCGACGAAGATTTCGTCAAACAGTACGTTTACTTGCTTTGGAAAATACACTGGAACACGAAAACGCGTAAATCTGAAGAAATATCAAGTGTTGTACACATGCTGTGGACCAATGAGTTTGTACAAGAATGCATGGTGATCATAGACGATGCTGTGCTGAAATAAATGTATGTAATGACATAGAAACAAATCCTGGGCCTCCGATGAATAATATTGATTGCTATGTCTGAGAACAATTACCAGCTTAATTATAGTGAAAGCGACACAGGTAATCTACATAACAGTGATTCAATAATTGAGGGATATCAGTACAGTATACCTATAGACAGTGCATTTGAATCGCTCTTGTCACAAAATTATTCTTCATTTATTCTGACAATAGGATGTATTGGTGTTAGTATCTATCATACTGATAATGGGAGTTATAAGATTTTTGATTCTCATGCAAGAGATGAATGTGGTAGAAGCCATCCCCAAGGTACATGTGTACTATTAGAAGTACCATCCATTCAGGACTTAGTACAGTATTTCCAGGCTATACACTCACTTGGTGACAATTATGAACTCAGGCGTTATATAACTCTGAACTCAGAGGGCTGCATATTAGTACATATGAAATAACTGCAGTGAACAGTGTTAGAGAACAATGCAACTGCACTTGTAAACAATGCTGTGCTCTAGGACTTTATGCAATGTGTTACGCAACAGCAAAGTCTTGTAGTTATTGGAAATCCCAAACGTTATGTTGCATTGCTGACCAAGGAAACAAATTCTATCGTCACCCGAGCTCACAAGTGCAGATTTACCCAAGAGTCTTGATATTGGTGAAGTTGATTTTAGTAATGGTAATGAATTTATATAGCGCATTTCTATTAGCATATTCAAATGCGCTTTACAAGCAAGTGATCTATGGGTGAGATCGGACATCAAGTCAGCAATGTTTTCATGACGAAATGCATGTTGTTTTTGCCAGTGTGATTACAAATTTCGTGATCTTTCTTTGAGACATGCACATCTTTCCATGTATTACACATCTTTTTTTAGAACTACTACTCAACGCTCATGATCCCTAGCAGCACACGTGTGGCCACAGCCCGACTTACGATCCTAGATCGTCTTGTTGGCTATAAGAACCCTGCAGCGCATGTTCTCCTACATAGAGTTTCCCAGAGCCAGGCTCTGGTGACGAGAATGGCTATCCACCGGATAAACACTAGCAAAAACAATTGAGTTATCCAGTGGATAGTGATTTATCCAGTTGATGGCGCTACCCACCCTTCCGACAACTGGTGCCAGCTATTTAAAACAAGCGGATGGCAGTTTTACATAAGGCTTTTTTCGAGCCAGGTGAACGGGACTTTCGAGGAACGCACCCCTGGACACAGGAGACATGAATGAACTCCTTTAGAACTTACGTTAAGAGAATTTACAGAATCTCAGATTGATTGATTTATTATCCTCAAAACAGATCTACAAAGCAGAAATCCTTGGTTGCACGCAGATTGAGAAAAAAAGAATAAAAGCAAAACATTCCTTTTGTTACAAAATAAGCGTAAAATTCATTGCCAGAAAGTACCCACGCAGGGCTGTGAATTTAACAGACCTGTATATCACTGATTCTGTTAGTACAAGTAATAATAAATTATTTTGAACAAAATTTAACGTATTTGATTGCCATATTTCATATAAATCCTATCATTTGTACATTATGCTGCAGTTTATTATAAATTACTTTGTTTTTGGAACGACTGTATTTTGAACGATTAACTGAACAGATCTGGATAGAGACAAAATTTCATATGGTTCTTTTACTCTGAACAGAACCTCCGTTGACGCATATCGGTCAAAAATTCCTTCGCGAACGACCCGCAGGGAGCGAATCTATTGGCCCAGCATGTCTGTTGGTTTAAATATTCTCTCCAATGTTATGATGAGTTGTGACTCTAAAGCTCAAATTACCCGCGTATGACACATACGATGGTATTTGAAACTTTGCACAAAATTAACCAATACTGTAGCCACTAGCCAACCTAAAGGGATCTTGTCACCCCAATTATCCCTTAGCACCAATCATCTGCATCATCGTCTTCCATGCCATATATGGCGTAGGGACTTGTCCCTCGCGCAACTGCGACCTCTAGCTGGGTGTTTATGCGGGTTATCACATCGTCATAATACGAATCACGCCACGGACGAGAACGGGGTTGATCTACATCCACTCCTGCATCGCTGTCACTAGAATTTTCAAGATTTAAAGACTCTCCTTGTTCCACGATTCGAGGAACTGAAAGACAAATGCACGAGACATTTCCGGTTCATTAGTAACACCTCTGAATTTGCAATCATAGACATTTATTGACTTGTTCGTAAAACATATTTGAAAGGAACAACAACATGGCCGGAATAGCTCCATCCCACACCAGTGACCCTTTGAAAGTCATCAGTTGCGTCCAGCTTCCAAGGGAGTGGCTCTGTTTTGTTCTTATTACTATACTGCCACCCCCAAGCGCTTTTGCTGTTTCCGCACCGATGTTATGGAACTCTACCGAAAGAACGTCATTAGATCTGTAGAAACCTTCAGTGTCCCTTTTTTTTAAAGTTATCTTTAAACCCAAGGCCGCGAACTTAGTTTGGTTGTTCTTCGTCGAGGTACCGAGGTCCTGTTATATGGAACTCTTTGAATAGCTGGCGTGCCAGACAGCTTACAAGGCTTTCAACGTCTTCTTACAAAACTATCCAATGAATTTGAGAAAGAAGTAACTCGAAAATCTAATAAATCAAATGGTTATAAGTTTTTTTTTTAATGGATTACTCTCGCTTTACAATAGTATCTTCTCCTTGGGTTGTTTTTATTTTGACATTTTACACTTGTAATCTCAATAGTTTGTTAATAGATCCACATCAGTCTTTGGCTGCCATACTTTCAACCTGCTTTTTAAATAATCTAATTGATTAATCGATTTCTTCCCTACTTGAATTTTTATCTACATCTTTTATACTTCAAAGCTTAATCTTTGTTTTAGCCTGAAAAGAGCGTTGCGCGTTGAGATTTTGTAGCACTCTAAGCGCTCAATACAAGAACTTTTATATCATCAACAATCACTTTACCATTCCTTCTCTCGGTTGGAGTTAAGTAAACTGGCGGCAAGGCGAACTTGTTGGGAAATTGTTCCCCTGCACAAGGCGTGGCTACACTTAGAGGCATTGACGCCTCCACCATAGCACGTGACGGTGAGTCCGGGTGAGACTGGTGAAAATAATGAAAATTCACATTATAAAACAGCAGCGTTTGCTACAGGCGCTTAAAAAGTCCCTCGGGTATGATTTTATATGATAACACTGAACGGTGGTATCAAAACAACCAAAGCACGCTCGTTTTATTGGTCATCATTGACTTCAAGTGGGATCAAATAATTATGAGTATCATAACTGATGCAGTTGCTGAAAGGCGTGACAATATTGAGATCTTTATCTTTACCAGAAAGTGCTTACCTGCAATCCGTTGCTGTTAACATTTCCATTTAATTTTGGACTTGATCCATTTGGTCCCAAGCTGCTGTACCTTTCAAGATAAGAAAGGTGATCCGCTGATTCCAACCTTATATTACTGCAATGAATATCAAACACTTGAAGATAAGTGACCCAAGAAGCAGAAAAACGGACAAAAAAGCGAACAGTTTGACTTTGTATATTTTCAGTGTACGATCAAATCTTAAATCAACCTCGTTGTTTGATCAACTTTTTTTCACTTAGTACAGCTGTATTTTACTTTACTGAATTTAGAAACAGAGGCGAGAAAACATCATAAAAGACAGTCAGTTTGCTAATCCGAAAAAAATCGCCCAAAGCTTTGAAGCAATTTATTTCTTGCCTTGATCGAGCATTCTCTTTCTCATAATTGTGGCTCCATGCAAAATCGCTCATTTCTGTCACGAACAGCTTGAGGTGGTGCCAGGAAGTCCGGATTTATTAAACAAGTGGAGAAAATTCAGCTGCTGAAATTTAAAGATTCTCCAAAGCTCGGAAACGACAAATAAGCCCATGAATGAAACCTTGCTCTCTTTTTCGCGCGATTTAGACTTGATGATTAACGTTTGTCCGGTTAATGCCTTGGAGTCCTATCAGACTTTTGGGATTTATCGACACATTAGAGAAAATCATCTCCGGAAAAAATTATGCAAAGCTCCTAAATGACAGATGAGACTATCAATGAAAACTTCAGCTGACGGTTATAAGCTGAAAGTGCCATTACAATTAGGCTAAATTATCTGTTGACATTTGAAAAAGATTGATTCTCATTTTTCATTTCGAACTCTTCAGAATCAATTGAAAAAGTACACTTTTTATCGCAAGGAGCAAACTTGGACTGCACTTTACAAACGGGATACAGATAAGTCTCAACGAATTGCCAGCAGGTAAACTGATTTATGTACTTTCCTTGAAACTGAAGGGGGAAAAGGTTAAAAAAAGAACGTTTGTTAGTAACTTTCTTAGATCGGTATAAAATGTTTCACAAAAACAAAACCGTGAACGTTTAAAATTTAGTCTGAGAGAGGGTTTTCAAGATGCATCTGTCTCTGATGCGGATGACCAACCAAAGAGCAAGGCGTATTTCAATAAATCACTTGTCACGTTTCAGTTTTGCTATGGTCATATTCATCAAGAGCCGACTATTGTTTTCAATGAAGACAAAATGCTTTTGGGTGCTCCAGATCTAACGCTGGGAACAGCTTATAAAAAACGACTTTGAATACATACAATTACTCTTTTGTGATGCTGATTAAGTTACTCCGTCATATTTATTCTGCAACAAGCTTTTCTTTCACAACCAGCTCGTTTCCAAAAGCAGTGTGCAATTTCGCACAACACTATCCACAGAACAGTAAAGTAATGGAAAACACAAACCAAAACAGGATATCGTATAACTACAACCATCCAAAACTAACCGAGACTTCTCATAAAAACGATCGATATTGGTGTGGAAAATCCCCACGATAACAGCTTGTTTCGTGTTAAATCTATAAGCTCAGGTTCGCGACATCAATAATCTATTGTATTGTAATCCATCATGACTTCAAGGTCTTCAGGGCAATATCAATATTCTTTTGTATTGAAGTCTAAGACCAAGCTAAGCCGTCGATTCCAGCCTAAAAGCTACGAAGTCATGTTTATTAAATACGTGGGGCGTGTTCGTTAATTCACTTTTTAAATGCTTTCGAGAATATTCACTCAGATTCAGCTTGATGGACTGATTTATTATTCATAAGTGTGATTTCACCTGTTTAGTGGCATTGCTGTTTTAACGCGGAAAAAGTGTGGAAACCATTGCAAATCCGCTCGCCTATTTATTCACAGTGAGAATTAAATCGAACTTAAGAAGAATGATGAAAAGTAGAAGATACAGAAGAAGTTACAACAAGCCCAGGGTGAGTTTTGTTTTCAAAGAATACCACACCGACGCTAATAAGCTTTGTTGGAAAAAACGTGAGTCGCTGATGAAGCGATGTCAAAAGATCCCATCAGATCATGTTGAATAAACTGGTGCCAGAAACAAGGAACTTTGAAAATGAACGTCCCAAGACACAATTATGAAGGTTTCGAAGAATTTAGGCCTTCAACCTGGGATAATTCAATGCAGGATGTTTTGCATTAATTAAATATCAGCGAAATATTTATCAACTGAACGCAAAAAAGAAATCAGATTTATCTGGTCTCTTGGAGTCCACTCGCAGTTTTCCATTTCTCCAAGAATGCCAAGAGATTTTCGGCCAAAGATTTACTGCAACAGAAAATAATCGATCTAAAACTGACCCGTTGAGTTTCAAGGTGTCTCGCAAGAGTATGTGACTATATGAGACGCATAATTCGTCTGGGACGAACTTGGGCAAACGTTTTTTCTGCGTCTGTTAAATTCGTCTAGTATAAAGACAGACACAAGACGCATAATCCGGGCACTAAACTGCATAGTACGTCCAGACGGATTATGCGTCTTGTGCCCGTCTTTATACTGGACGAATTTAACAGACGCAGAAAAAATGTTTGCCCAAGTTCATCCCAGACGAATTATGCGTCTCATATAGTTCGTCCCGTCTTTACACAAGACGGATAACATGAGAGACGCATAATTCGTCTGGATGGATTACGCGTCTCTAGTATAAAAACGGCTCTCCATCTGTGACACTTCTCTTTAGAGGGTTTTTGGGGTTTTCAAACTGTAAGTACCTCACTCTGTATGAAAACTAGGATTTTCGAAGTATGAGTCCGATGAAGATCATTTTCAGTAACACCTTTGCTGTAGAGTACATATTTCAAGATGTAATCCGAAAAATCGAAACTTTCGATTTTTCGGATTACATCTTGTAACTTTCTCTACAAAAAACACTTGAACCGTATTTTTTCTTCTAAGTCACTATTTCCGGACGTTCGCACATTACAACTAAAGTCTATACTGCGTGAAAATATTAGTGAAGCCATTGGCCTACCAGACCTGCTTACCAGAAGAAAAGGTTGATTTACTTTTTAGTCGTAGGAATCACTCTAAAATGTCACTGTATATGATTTTAGAGTTCCTTAGGAAACTTGACACTTTTTCTATGGAGAACTTCATGGTGTTTTATCAGTGTTACCCAGAGTACGACTGTTTAAAGGGTAAAATGTCACAAAATGTGACATACAGAAAGTTTGAATCAAAGTTAACACAAACCAGTGTTTAATTTTATCAGCCTAGTGCTTTAACAGCTATTCCACTGAAAAATTACTATTGAAAAAAAAACTGCAAAACATTAAAATCATGTTAGACTGCGGATGATATTTCAGTATATTTATTTGTTAAACAGCGGTAAAGTGACTTCGGATTCGGATTAAATTTCAGTTTTGCTTCGGTAATTAAAAGCAGAATCCTTGAGCCATTCAAGCCCACTTTTTAGCAGCGCTGACAGTTGTATTCAGTTTCAACAGCTGCAAAAAAAATACCGCGTTGTTCGCGCCAAGCTTGTTTGTTACTACAACTGCTTTTGTATATTGCAAAAAACTAAGTTCTTATTGTAATGCACTACATACTTGCTTATTTGCACAGCAGGCACTGGATTGAAAGTAGATCGCGAGTTCAGTTTTCAGAGCGCATGGAAAGAAGGAAATGTGTATTTTGAATTGCTCACGCCTATAAAAGATACATGCAAAAATAGATTGGATTGTTCACATTGAAAGCAAAATCTTGTAAATGAAAAAGAAATTAGGATTGAAAAAGGGAGAGCAAATGGAACAAAAATGGAAACGCTTTCTACACCAGCTATCCATGCAGTTAAAAAATATAACTTCTAGCTCATCGTGTGATCTGTTATCGCTTAGTTGCTAAACTTTCTGTGTTTCCGCTCTGGGTTCTAAGCCTGGCCCACGATATACCATCATTTTACGCGCAGCGTTCAGAATCAGAACGGATATGAAAATCTATCATGTTGACATAACTAACCCTATGGCAACGAGTAAAACTATTATATTGACATAAAGCACAAAGATAGAAATGTCGTATTTTAAGTTATGATCTATCATTAACTTCACGCAACGGCAAATAATTGTTCCCGAAATGAAAAATT
>NC_090870.1:49694521-49704521 GCF_036669935.1 Montipora foliosa
CACGGAAATTCGTGCTGTACGTGCAGCACGAGTATATTTCCTTTTTTAACCAATTATATTCTTGCTTTGTGGCAACTGAACCAGGCTTGAACGGGACTCGAACCCATGACCGCGCGATTGCGCTACACCGCTCGACCATCTGAGCTATTAAGCCAACTGGGAACTGGTCACTCGTGAGTTCGAGTTATATCCCGTAATGGGTGAATGAAATGATCTCCTTTAGAATGCATTAAATTTCAGGAATTTCGGAACTGCGGAATGGGCATAAAATGAAAGTTAGAAAATCATCGCAGTTAAAAAGTGTTTTGATATTGCATGTTCATTATTTATTGTACACTGGATTGAGTTTTGATGAGGTACGAATTGCAGTTCGTCAAAAAAAAATTAAATCATAAATCTCTTTTGTTTCAGTTTCTATAGAGAAAGGCGCATCCCTGTCTCGTGTTACCTCAGGGAGCGGATACTAAATTGGAAGGTGAAAAGGAACTCCATGGACTTCCTCAAACTGTGTTGACGTCTGCGTTGTTTTAACAAAGAACCACACTAGCATTAGATTAATTTATGGAGCGATGTTGAACCACAGAAAACTTCCTGTTCGAGGAGAAGGGACTTTGACAGGCACCTAAGTAGGCGGTGCCGCCTAGTGGTTAGGGGTACTTGCCTTGAGATCCGGAGATCACGGGTTCAAGATCTCGGATGCACTTGTAAATAGCCAGCCAATTGGTTTGCCTCTGGCCAGTTGGGATTCTTAACAGTTGTTGTTGTTCTGTCGTTTTGTTCATTTTGTCATTGGCCCTGAAAAGCCCCTATGGGGAGTGGTCAATTAAATATCTATGCATGTATGTTTCGAAGGACATCTTCATGAAAATGCCTGTCTAATACACTTCAATGTTTATTAAACAGTTGTTTTTCTAATCTCATATTAACAAGCATGGTATTTGAGTAAGCTTATTGGTCAGATCCAAAATTTCAAGGGGTAGGGCCCACTTTCGTGACCTGAACTATTAGGTGGAAGTGAATCGCATAAATCTTGAAGAGATTCTTCACTTCTGTCACTGCAAAGATAAAATGTATAGGCATTTGGCTGTAGTTACCGCTACGACGGGAATACAGTATTACTAGCGAACAAAACACGCATATTGTTGATAACTATTGACCCCTTATAACATGTTCCGTGTTACATAACATAAGCCACAATAATGGAACTGCAAAGTTCCCCTTCAAAAAAAGTATTAATCAAAACGCAAATTATGTTTCATTTCTTGCATACAGAAAGCTGAAAGAAGGAAATTAAAGGCCACTGACACATGATTCTCATAAATGACTTTTTCGTTTTGTTTTTTTTTCTATCCACCTCATTATCCACGGCTTGCCCATGTCTAGTGTGTTTAAAGAACTCTCCAACCTTGAACTTAAACACGTCAACTTGAAGGCGCCGCGCGAAGCAAGGCTGGAGTGTTATGGGATGTTAAGACAGCATTGCGTCGATTGCAATTGTGTCCCGTTTTCAAACATACTTCAATTTTTTTTTTCGGCAATGGGGTATAACAGAGAGGCTGCGAAATCAAATGACCCTAGGAGAAAATTGCCGTACAAATTCCAATTCGTCCTAGTACATTTATAGAGCAAACGAATGAAAAATTGAAGTTTGGACCAATATCTTTTAGAAGGAAAGATATGCGACCGATTCATCGAATCACACCAGGCAATAATTGTTTGATTCCGCAGTGTATACATTGGCAACTGATGGTCTCTTACCGTCCCAAGTTCAGCCTGGCGTCGCTAGTAAATGCTCTGTTTCTTCCAGCCTCTACACACCCCATCTCTATGTCATCTCTCCCATTCCGTCTTTTGTACCGAAGAGATCCTACCAACTTGGAAAATAGGCCTCCCTGGTGGCCCGTTGTTCTTAGTTAGTTGTACAGATCTTACGAAGTAATTTAATTTTTAAGACATTATCCAGGTAAAGCACATTGACAATACAAGTTTTATCGCGTATTGAAGTACACAAATCCGTATCCATTGGCAAAAAATAAAATTAACAACAATAATAATCATCATCACCATCATCATCATCATCATCATCATCTCAATTAGCCAGTATCAAAAATAACATGATACTCCTTATTTGTCCCTCCAAAATTTTGCATAAGCATGGTCCCAACAGAAAATAAAAACAATGCTTCTGCAAAATTTTGGAGGGACAAACAAAGAATATTATGGTATTTTTGGTATTGGCTAATAATGTTCGTTGTGTCATCTCTCACATACCGCAAGCGCAGTGGATGGATCAGCTTAGCGGACCTTGCTTGCTCTAGATTATGACCCCCTATCTCCATGATGTGTTTTCTCCCTCGATTTGATAACCATGGCCAGGGGAGAAAGTAAACATCCTGCTAGTCTAGCTCCCTCGGAACGTCTAGGTGGGTCAAAAGCATTTATTTACATATTTGTCGAATCATACAAACCTTAGAATATTTACGGCTCCTTTCCTCTTCTCTTTCGGTCTGGGAAAAAAAACATGTATGGTTAGATTAGTCATTTCTAAATAAGGATCAATTCACAGCCTCAAAATTATTTTGGTCGGTCAAGTTTGAATCCACTTACCCTCTCTGCTGGTGTTCCTTTTCTCTTTAAGTACTTGTAATTTTCGTGTATAAGTTTTGCACAGTAAATCTTCCCTATTGTCATCTGCTGGGAGCTTAGCACTGCAAACAACACCATAACAAACACCAAAGCAAATTATTTTTGAGTCTAAAGCTTTCGATACTACAGGATGGAGCTCACATTTTCACAACTTGTTTGTTTGTTCGTTTGTTTGTTTGTTATTTATTTGTTTGAGCAGGTTGAAGTTATGGCAGCTATTCAGATGATGTGGACCTGCTATACCCACCCACCCATATACACACAATCATAGGACAGCCACAACACCGGGAACTTCATCCCCTACTCTTCTCGAATAGTGTGTGGGTTCTTTAACGTCCCACAGGGAACTAATGAACATGGAAGATATTTGTGAGACTGGTCCTACAGTTTATGGTCCTTATCAAATACATGCAGCTTTTATTTTAACCTTTAATTTTTTTGGCTTACCCTAGTCTTTTCAGGTTGATTTTGATAAAACGGGTCATTTCCGGGTTTATTTTAGCCTAGGTTTAGTAAAATTACTTTTTATAAAAGAAATTTAACACCTACATCCGAAGTGAAATGGGGGCTATAGCCACCTCCGAAATAGCCGGAAACGTTGCGAGGAAATGGTTTCGTGTACACTGCTCATTGTAAACCACTTATATCCAGGTTTGACCCTAATTAGATGCACACCCAATTTCGACATCCAACACAAAGTGTCCCTTTAAGTCTAAGCATTTGCTACCTATTTTCAACAATAAGGTAAGGGTAAAGGTTAGCGTTATTTTTAGCTTTGGGTAAATGCAGCAGTTAATCTTCACTTAAAGAGCAGCATTTGGGGGACACTTTGTGACATAAATTGTCTGTATTCTGAGACACAAGTGATCTTGAAGTTGGCTAGAAGAGCAAGGGGACACTTCGTGACACTTATTGAAATCCGCGTGCATCTAATTAGGGTCAAACCTGGACATATCCAGGTCCAGATAAGAACGATAGCAACAACGGCAACGAACATGTTGGAATTCAATTGGTATGCAAAAAGGTGATAACTTTTTTATTGTCTGTACTTACTTCTGATTGGCTTAAACAGCAAAAGTTAACAAAACTTCATAAAAGCAGTATTATATTCATCCTTACTTTCCAACCATCTCCCATCTTCCATCTGGTCTCCTTTTAAATGAATTCCACAGAAATCGTATGTGGGGAACATGTAAAATTGTAAACGTTTCTTGGCTTTTGTTTTCAACTCTTGTGATTGGTCAAAATCTTTTAACACAAAAAAACACCTTTTCAAAGTGGGCTGTAAATGAATTTTATTGCGTTAACGGCTTTCCTGTAGGTTTATGCATTCTCTGTGTAAAAATGATAACATTCCTATGTGGGGAAAGCCCCGTTGCCGCATAACAAAGGAAATTGCTATCCACCTTACACGGATCATTCCTTAACTATCACGTACCTGATTGTTTTGGAATCAGTTTGTCGAGTACTTTTTCCGATGTTTTTGGCCATACTCGTTTGATCATTTTTCTCAACTCCGTGTCATTAGCATTCATGTTTCCACGGAGTTTGATGTTCAGCGAGGTTCGAATGAGAGCAAACAGAGTGGTGCTAAATGAGACCGTGCCATCATCGTTCAGCGGCATGTTCATCTTGATCAGCCGCTAAATGAAGAAAGGGACCAAGTCAACGAAGCAACCAGGTGCAAATTTACGCAGTTTGCTGGAAACTTAAATTGATTGTTAATCACTTTTCGACTCTGGACACACCATTACCTGCCTTGATGTTGAGATTGTGTCTGCGAGTACATGTACGAGTTTTCAACTTTAGGTAAAGATTTCTTGTATCATGGTACGAAAGAAACTAGTACTTATATGCGTATGGACGCGACTGGTTAAAAATTGGAATCTCACTCTGGTAGGCAAAATATGTTGACATCAGCCTTTTAGTGAACTTCTAGGGGGCATAGTATTTTAATTAAATTGTGTTTTTTCACTTTACAATCGTTACATTCATGCGTAATGCAAGTAAACTACTTTTGCTTTTTTATGAACACCAGCTCTAAGAGAGCGCCTTGGGTTTGGAGGTCGAATTTACGAAATCGCGCATGCTCACAACCGAAAACACGTACTCTCAACCCAGGCCCTCCAATAAAAGTGACTGTTATCTCCAACAGGCTGCAGTTAGCGAGTTCAAGCATCAAAAAGAGATTTTACTAAAAGCTGAACCTTTCAACAGTGTAATGAAGCACCAAACCTTAGGAGAACCAATCCTAACATTTCTCTTCCTCTTAAGTAAATCTCCATAATCAATAAGTAAGCCGTGCCGCTGATTTATCTTTAGGAAAAGCTACCACTACCAACCTTGTAACCAACAATCCTTGGGCATTTTTTCCCAAAGCCAACTGGGGGTGACATACTACACATGACCTTGTAGATTTCGCTATGATGAATACGTCCGCTGAAAAATACAAATTACGAGCACCCAAAATATACACACCACATCAAGGAACCAAGTAATAGCTATCAAAAGGCAGATACAGCGTAGCTCTGTATAATCTTTCATTACAATGGATCAACATAGGGTGTAGCTAGTGTTTCTATCTGACTGTCTGGAAATCTCATTAACAGCAAATAAATATGAGATCAAATCGAACTAGATTGAAGCGACTCCGTCCTGTCTCTTCGTAAATACCTCTTACTAACCGATTTCGACGTCCGTACTGTAAGTTACGGACCGAGTTTTTTCCGCTGATTTATAAATCAGCAGGAAAAAAAAAAAAAAAAAAGAATCCGCAACTTTCACGGACCGAAAAAACGAGGTTTGTAGGATATTTCTTATATCTGTGTGATAAACAGCCGCGCGGGAAAGGAAACTAGTTGAAGTCAAGTGGAAGGTTCACCTGCCACAAAGATCACCGCGTCAAAATCCGAAAAACGAAGAAATCTCCTTGGCTTTTTGAAATAGTTGCTAGCAAGATTTAAACAGTTTTACAAGTTTATGTAACAGAAACGACATGAAAAACTTGCCAGAGAATGTTTTACCGAAATGTCATATTTAGCGGGCCGTACTGTAGACGAATACGGCCCGCTAATTTAGCCAATCACAGGGCGCGTAATATCTTAGCGATATAATTTCACTTGAAAGGACTAGTTTCTAAAGAAACCGTGGAGTTGCTTCGCTGGGGAGAAGAACACGACAATTTTGGTTCAATCAAAGCGAGTTGATAAAGGTAAAAACCCCATCGCATCAATTCTATAAGAATCCACAATTTCTTTTATTCTCTCTGATGGAACGGCTAACCCTCGAAACGTCAGCTCACAAATCTTCCATACAGTTGTTAATAACAACTCGCTTGATAAAGCCAAATTTCCACGTTTCTTACTTACCTAGCGCCAGGGTCAAACTCGGACCACACACGAACAAACTCGTCCAAGTGATGGGGACCGAGAATAGACTCATCTCGAGTAAGGTATTCAAAGTTGTCCATGATAACAGCCACAAAAAGATTCAACATCTGAAAGCAAACAATACGAACATTATTTCCAGTCAATTTAGACTGTGCCCTGTTTAGGCCAAGGGTACAAGCCGCGGACGACATCAGTTTCATATCGAGTAATGGTTACCTCAAACTCGATAAATGCTCTCACATTTTATTCTCTTTTCGCTCAACCACCAAATCAAGCTCGCAGCTTCATCAACGTCTTTCCAGAAGGGATTTGAGAAGCGTGTGGAGGCAAGCCACAAAGCCGCGATGCAATGTTTCATTTTCCTTTCATGAGATAAGGCATTTTCTTCTTATGTAATCTACCCCTCCGAATTAAGCAGGAGAGTAATTTTAATGTTATAATGGACCCAATCAGTGTTGAGGTACGTAACTCAGAAACCTCACAATTCCCTCGGTCTCTGGGGTCAAATGAAATAGTGAACTTTTTTGTAGGTTTTAAACCAGCCAGCAACGCCACGGCAGACTAGACAGACCAGTAATGATTACGTTTCTACCGAATAATCAGTTCAAAGACCAGAGTACTTAAGTTGTACGATTCACTGACGCTACAAAAATCACTTGATTCTGACGATGACTTTCAGTCAGGTCGCCGAAACGCCACTCAATGTCACCAACAACAGTTTTTCTCAGGACTACTCTCACCCGTGGAATCCTTAGATAACAACAGAATGAGCGGATAACATTTTGTTCTTGTTGTAACGGTGAAAGCCATCAACTAATAAAGATGGATCAAATACGGGGAATCGGCAACAGCTATTCGTCTTATCTCGGCAAATCCCATCGGTACTTTGTTAAGATTTGTGTTTTTACCTACCAGAAACATGGAGAGAAATATAAAGGAGCAGAAATACAAGACGGCGGCAAATGTCGATCCACAGGTCCGATTATCATCGTTTTCACATTTAGCGCCATCTCCGCAATCCAGCATAATCAAGTTCCAGTTCTCCCCGGTCGCCGATCTATTGCAAGGAGACGAGATCAGTTTAATCAAGAGAAAATCTTCTCTTGTTTTAATATATGCTTGTATTGAATAATCTGCATATCGCCTTAACAATAAAGAAAAAAAAACTATGTGAATAGAATTTAGATTGATTTATTTCCTGTCTTCAGATGACTTGGGGACTTTTTGGACGACCACAAAGCGGGACATTAGATCCGAGGACCATCGTCTTCGCCATTTTCACAGAAAAGTCTTAACACAGCGATAGAAAGGAAGCCCCTGCTTTGTGAGCAAGAATCTGAGCTGGCTTTGATTTGTAGTGACATGATGCATGCAATGGGCACAAAACCATCCACTGAACTTTCGACGTCACGTTGTGAGATCGACACGAGAAGGACGTTGCGGAGAAAGAACACATGGTGGACGCTTTTTTAAGCTCTTGTTCTGGGCCTGGTTGTTCGAAAGCCGATTAACTTAATCCAGGATTTGCGTAAACCTTTGTTTCACGTTTTCAACTGTTTGGTGAAAGTTTCTTTTGCTTATTTTTGCTTTTCAAGGGTGACTTCTTCTAATGTAAAGTTTCGCCGAATATCAGCGCTGAACAGCATTTGAGAGACGAGAAATATACTCTTTGGTTAATTTTTAATCTGGGATTAGTGTTAATCGGCTTTTGAGCAACCGGTCCCTGTTTATTATTTTTGTTTGTGTCTCCACTCCCCGAGACTAGGTTTGACCCAACTGCTGTCATGAATGACAGGCGATAAGATTGATAATACTCCTCACCTGAAAAGAACTTGCAGGGCTTCTAGGAGATTTGTGAAGTTATTGTCATCATTAATTTCCGTTTCTGGATTACGTTTTATTTTCGCAAAGAGCTGAAGAGACAAGTTAAAATTTAAATTCAAGCAATTTTAAGTCTAAATTTTGGGCAATTTTCTGCTAGGACAGCAGAAAATTGTTAAAGCCAAAAAGACAAGAATTTAAGTTATACGAGGAAAAGGGAAAAGGAAAGGAACTTTATTTAGCGCTGGAGCACTAATTGGGGACAATGTAAACTGAAATCAACAAATTAACGCAAATCAAATCACATGTTGGTTTTTGAGGAGAGGGAAAACCGGAGTAACCTGAAAAAAAACCCTCGGAGCAGAGTAGAGAACCAACAAATTCAACCCACATATGTCACCGAGTCTGGGAATCGAACCCAGGCCACATTGGTGGGAGGAGAGTGCTCTCATCACTGCAGTTTCCCAGAAGCCTTTATTTTTCTGCCGATCATCTAAACGCCGTCTCCACATGTGGTAAATATTATATAAAGCTCTACACTTAAATTGATCAATCTGATTCTAACAATAGGTTTCCCTTCAAATCGCATACTAGATGTGATCAACTTAGAGACCAATCCAATTTGTGAAATGAGGATATCCCGACAAATTAAAGGATTCGAGAAAGAAAGCATTCTGAAAAGCATTTGGTAACAAAGATTAGCGATAAAAGATGACGTTTCGAAGTCACCGTGACTTCATTTTAAAGGGATCTAAGTAATGTTCGTCGTTTGAAATTGAAAATAAGTCCTTGGTCAGTCCTTGTGTTGTACGTCAGGCGCTGTTCTTTGTTGTCAAATTAACCCTTCCATTTCCAAGATCGAAACGTTCATTCTCCTAACTCCTTTGTTAGGAAGTCCTGAGATCACACCTCTTAGGCTGATAATCATCTTAATGATTTTCAATACTGTCTCACTGACATTTCATTAAAATGATGACAACGTACCAGCTGATCACTGCCAGGGGTTTAATTAGCGAATTACTTTGGTTTTGCATCACTTCACTCAGTGATTGGTTCAAAGTTCTCGCGCCACCTTTTCAACCAATCGGAAGTGAAACCAAAACCAATCATGGCTCGCGCGTGCACATTTTCCCGCGCTTTGTGTCGGTTGTCGTGTAATTACTTCAAGTTTTGATTGGTTTACTGGATTGTTTCCGTCCTTTTTGATTGGCCAAACTAATTATTTTGGTTTGGTTTTGGTTTTACGACACTCGATTGAAACTCGCTCTAACTTAAAGAATTAACGTTACAAAGTAATAGTTCGACCTCGGCTTCTCTCACCTGCATTCCAACGACCGCGTACATGAAGAAAAGCAGCATAATGAGAAGAGTGACATAGGGAAGGGCCTGAAGGCATAGAAACGAACAAAATTATTTTTAGAGGGTTTGAGGGATAAGAACGTTGTATAAAGATATTAGGGAGCTTACGCAAGGACGAGGACGACGACAAAGACGGCTACGAGAACGCCACACAGCAACAGGACTAAAGGCGAAAACAAAGGCTCTGCACGCCATGCGCGTACGTTTTGCATTCTTGCACATTTCTTTTTCGTCTTCCCGTTGACAACGATGTGAATCGACCATATTTGACTGAGGTTGTGTAGAGGAGGTGAGAACCTAACGAAACGTTTCAATTTTCTTCCCAAGCAACCACACCGTTCATGTCAATTGTATTCCTGCAATGTTGATACACACTTCCCATTCCGAACGACTTAGAGTTATGACGAAATTATTACAATATCGATATTTCTTGTTTACAAACATTGACGTCACATTTCTTTCGATATTTAACAATTATTCCATAAGCGCGCGTTGGATATGAGATGGTAAATAGCCAACGAGGCGCGTAGCGCCGAGTTGGCTATAACCAGTCTCATATCCAACAAGCGCGAATGGAATAATTGTTTTATTAAATTCCTTCAACTCCAAAAATTTGGAATTACGAAATACAAGCGGAAAAAGCGACCAAATCCGAGCGAAATCGAAAAAAACTTGATGAGAACTAATGCGATGTTGTGTAATACCTTGTTGTCAGACAGACGCAGGCTCATCACAAAAACATTTCTTGCCTTTTCGCGTACTTCTAAACGTCGGAATTGATCCAA
>NC_090870.1:49709521-49727021 GCF_036669935.1 Montipora foliosa
TTTTTTATTTTATTTTATTTTGTTTCTTAATTTAAAGCAAAAGGTCAAAGAAAAATTTAACAAACCAATGATTGATTTGATTTAATTTGTGTTAGAGCGGTTTTCAATTGAGTGTCGAAAGCAATTAGCGAATTGCTTTGGTTTTGCATTTCTTCACTCAGTGATTGGTTCAAAGTTCTCGCGCCATTTTTTCAACCAATCAGAAGTGAAACCAAAACCAATCGTGATTCGCGCGTGCGTGTAATTACTTAGAGTTTTGATTGGTTTACTGGATTGTCTCAGTCCTTTTGATTTGCAACAGTAATTACTTTGGTTTTGCTTTTACGACACTCGATTAAAACTCGCTCTAACTAATTTCGTTAGTGTTTCCAATTAGTGCTCTTGTGCTAAATCCATTGACACTTTAATAAAGTTATAATAAGAATTATTATTATTACTATTAAATTGTTTTGTCTGTTTACATTTTCCTTTCTTTTCCCTTAGTACATTTTTACCACGCATTCTTAATTATTGTAAATAAGTTTCTTTAAGTACTATCTGACATATGTACTTGGAAGATATTGTGATTTTTATATATGACCTTTTGTAAATAGTTTTGAATTTTATAACTTTCAACCACTTTTTTGCGAAATTATTACTATTACTATTATTATTATTATTACTATTATTATTATTATTATTATTATTATTATTATTATTATTATTACTATTATTATTAGAGCGAGTTTCAATTGAGTGTCGTAAAACCAAAACCAAAGTAATTACTTTGGCCAATCAAAAGGGACGGAGACAATCCCGTAGCCAATCAAAACTCGAAGTAATTACACGTAGCCGACACAAAGCGCGGGAAAATGTGCACGCGCGAGCCACAATTGGTTTTGGTTTCACTTCTGATTGGATGAAAAAATGGCGCGAGAACTTTGAACCAATCACTGAGTGAAGTAATCATAAACCAAAGTAATTATCTAATTACTTTCGACACTCAATTGAAAACCGCTCTATTACTATTATTATTATTATAATTATTATTTATGTATTCACCGTCTTTACCTGCGACATGAGGACTCCAGTGTTGAGTGCAATCAGCACCATGATAACTGCATCAAACCTCTTCGACATGACCAGGGTCCATATCTTGTATTGGAGGCTCTTGTGGTCAACGGGCATGTAACGTTGTGCAGGCTTAGCCGTCAAAGCAAACTGAATACAGTCACGCTGTCCGAAAAACAATTACAAAGTCAGTAGTACGAAGAGATTGACTCAGGCTCCTGCTAAAATTATATGCCGAACATACAACCGTTAAGACGATTGCTATTATTGTTAATGATTTTTATATGTTAATTCATCTTCCACAATATATGCACGCAATTTCCGAAATTCTCTTCAACTTCTTTCGGTTTTTCAATACGGGGCCAACTGCGAAATTAATGGTTGTTACTGTTTCAAGACTTCAAACAAACATTGTGACAACAGGGCAAAATTTCTTTTTTTTTTTTTTTTTTTTTTTTTCGATGAGTGGACCACGCGCTTTAAGTCATGGAGAGAAGGTGGGATTATTACCTGGTTCCTGTCCAGTTCGCAGCTTGCAATTTCTCTCTCACCTTCCTCCTGGAATGTAAGAATGATCAGTGCCACGAAGATGTTGAGAAAGAAGAAGGAGAAGACTACAACAAAGCTGATATAATAAATGGCGTAACCAGGGTTGTTGTTTTCGATCGGACCCATGTCTTCCTTTCCTGTAGCCATAGTTCTTTGCATAATGCTATCAAAGAAACAGAATAAAAGTCCTTAGAGCAGCCTAATACTGAAGCAGGTTCGATTCCCAGGCTCGGCGTAATATGAGTTTGTTGGTTCTCTACTCTGCTCCAAGAAAAAGGTTTTTCCCTTAGTACAATTCCCCTTTCCTTAAAATCCAATGTTTGATTTGATTTCTATGTACTATGCCGCAACGCTACAAAACTTGACACTCAAATAAAGATCATTGTTATTCTTAAAGGCCCACTTTCAACCAACGTTTTCCGTGTTTCCATAGCCTCATCTAAACACGAGGGGGAGTTGGGAGAATTCGAGACAGTTATGCCAATCCGAGACGCATTCGAGGGTTTGCATAACTATAACTTGTACTTGGAATAAGTCACGAAAAAACACAGAGAGAAAATACCCCGAGTATTGCGTTACCGGAAGAGTTCCAAAAGACTGATCATCAAGGCCGTTTGCTTAGAGAGTACAAGCACTTTCAAAAATCAATTTTCGACAACAGTGAAAACCCAGAGTACACCTATACCTAATCCAGACTGCTATTTTCATTGGTCTCTGCGACCTGTAGCGTATTTTGTTATCAAGGCTAGGTGCATTGTTTATGTTGTATCATCTATTATTTAGCTGTCCAGTCACAGACCCACTCTGGAAACCTACAGGGTCTCCCAAAACCCAGGGCTCAAATACGAAAGAGTGGCCATGCAAGAGAAATTTATTTGGGTAACCTTTGCGAAGGCCGCCTATTTAAAAACCTTTGTGTTCCGCTCCTCATTAAGTCAGAATTCATAACTTCACGACCTCCCGCATGGTGCTCAACCAACTGAGCCACCGGTGCGCGGTAATTATTATTATTATTATTATTATTATTATTATTATTATTATTATTATTATTATTATTATTATGTTGTGTTAGAAGTTGTGATGTCATTGTCATGTCATGTTACCACATGACGCCAATTTGAATTGGGGGCGTATCTGCCAAAGAGTATTCAGTATCCAGCATCTACAGTAGTTTCGAGTTCAATTGGAGTTTTCAAGTACAGCTATCCAATAGTTTCAAAAGGTGTCAGATTATCAGAGTACAGTAAGACGAGATATTAAAGAGTTAGATTTTCAAGTACTCTTGGATCGTCAGCCTACTCATGGGATAGCCGTTGGCACAACAATTATCATCCCAGTTCAAGCGCTTCAAAGTTCACTCAGCTTTTCCATCCATTCGTGGTGGGTAAAAATGAGTACCAGTATTATTGGGGACAAGTTGTGAATGCAACGAGATTGGATTAGCGCCCCCACCCCCTTCCCTGTCGTAAGGTAAGGTAGAAGCAAAAGAAAAAAGGAACCTTTGCCTTCGACTTCGGTCAGCCTCTTGTCATTACGACACGCCACCAACTCCCAAGCAAGGCTTACCTTGGCCACCCTTCACCGGTGGATGAGGTGTATAACGTCAACATTGCGCTAGTAACATTGTCAAAATTGAGTCGTTCGGTTTTCCAAGAGCGGTTCTTCACCTAAGAAATACATATAATAGCCGCTTAGACAAGTTACGCATGAAACAGTGAAAAAGGAAGAATAAACCATTGTCCTCTGTGAACGACACCGTTTGATGTTGTAAATTCAACACTAAAGAAACATCGTTGCTAATAGACCACTTTCATAAATGGCGGCCAAATAAAATATTCTTTTGTTTTAATGCTAATAAGCCTTTCTAGCCTCGCTACGACGAGCAAATTTCAAAAGAATATTTGTATCAAAATGAGGCCAGTAGGTCTAATTAACATAAAGACAAAAGAACTTAAAGGTGGTCGCCTTTCTGAAAGGTGTATAAAAGTTTTTTTATGAATCCTCAAACCTCGTCAATCTCAAGCCGTTGGCTATTTTTGTCTAACTTGAAAGTAAAATATTGGCCCCTGTAAAGATAATCAAACAAAATCTCCGTTATTCCACTTGCTAAATACTGAAAAGGATATGCGCGTTTCTGATTGGTCAATGACAAATGCATAAATAGGTTATAGATTGCAATACGGAAGTTGCTATGGAAACGGCGATGGAGTGATTTTGTGGAGTATATAATTCGCTATTTTCACCAATCCCATAATACAGTTCATTTTGGGGGTTATTTAATTATGATGATGATGATGATGATCATAATAATAATAATAATAATGGTAGTCACTTTATCAAGGTTATTTAGCCGAGCACGAGTGCTGTACTATATGGGGAGACTACAAACCAACTGAAATCAGAACAATTCAAATCAAATGTTGGTTTTTGAGGAGAGGGGAAACCTCGAAGCCTCGAACTCATGCGGTTCCTCTATTTATCTCTTCTAAAATCTTACCTATAAATATGCTCTATTTTGAGACTATGTCCACTTTAATGTATGACATTTCTGACAACTCTGTTCCTTAAAATATTTCTAGACTATTTAGAAAGTTGAGTTTGATTCATCCCAATAAAATTAGGTCTTCTTCTTCTGGTAATTTTATATTCAATATTCCCGACTTAATTAACAACATAAATCAGCGACACGTTTCGGCGCCAAAGTTTGGAACTGTCTGCCACCCCAAGTACGCCAACTGCCAAAAAAGCAATTTAAAATGAAAATACGAGAAATGTTTTTTTTTTTTTGCTATTTTTCACGCCGAGGACACTTACGATGAAGCACCCATGGAAAAGTATGTAAATTAACTAAACTGTAACTTGATGTAATATGTTGTAATTATTATTCGTTCTTCCTATGTTTCTCTCTCTTTTCTTCTATTTCTTTTATTTTTGTTCACTTCTTCAATTTTACGTATGACTTAAAAATGCAACACGCCTCGATTAGCTCTGCTACCTGCGGGTTGCGCAGGATTATCATTTCAACCTGTATCTAAAATTAATTAATTAAATGATGATGATGATTTTTCTTTTGTTATTTAAATTCTGTATTCCCAGTGGGCTAAAAATAACAATAGCTCTAATTAGCATGAGAAAGCAAAACCTGAAGGATTCTGGTACTTTGAGCCAAACGGCGTCATCATGCAAATGTCCTATTAGCAAAAACATTTGAAGTCTTACTTGCATTCCTCTTCCGTTAACTTCGAACGGTCGTTGCAGCCTTGAAACTTTCCACTGTATAGTTGCACGCCCATAACAGCAAACATGAACAGGAAAAGTACTGTGATCATAAGGATATTTGCGACATTCTTCACCGAGTACCACATACAACGGAACACTGCCTGAAGTAACAACGAGAAACAAGCTGGACGATTGGTATACAATTGGATACAACTCTAAAATTACTGAGAGATAATCAAGTTTTCCCCCAGTAGTTTGCTCACAAACGTTAAGTATTAGGCCAAAAAGCAACATAGAAAGTAAATGAGAAACGCAAACGTAATCCTCACATTTGGAAAACGCAGATGCGCATTTACCTAGGATGTGTAAGCTAACTTCCGTTAAAACGCTCGCGCGTTGTTAGTTATATAAAGTTTGCATGTGCTCTTAAGGCTGGTTTCCATATGATCGCAGACGATCGCAAAGAGAGCTGTTTCCATATAATCGCAAACGATCGCAGAGCCGACTGGAGCCATACATTTCGGTCAGCAGAAATGTCAAATGTACACGTGCGTTGCGCTCGCGGGAAAATCGCAGCAAACAACATGGCGGACATCGAGGAGGAAATTTTGCTGCAAGCAAATTTATTTCTTCTTTTAGTCCTGAAGCGACGACATCGTCAGCTTCAAAGCCGAAGGAAACATCGGTTTTGGGTTCGAAAAATATTCATGAAGACCCAGAAGGTATCGTCTTCAACCGCTTCAGATAACGACCATACGCACTCCATACGCAGTTCAGTATGTTGCAGAATTTGATCTCTGCCTCCGCCGCCGATAAATCAAATTTTTTCCCAACTGTTAGCCTTTTTGTTTTTGTCTTTGAAATCTTTACTGTGACGGTTGTAAACGCACTCATACCGCGCAACTTCCTCCGTAAATTCCTCGTTAGTAACGTTACCATGTTCAATGCCAGCCATGTTTACAACAAATAAGCGTTGCTATAAACGAACATTAGGGCTTTGTGGCTAAAGCCTTGAATCATGAGTCAGAATTTAAAATATTATGGGATACGTTTCGATCGCAGATCGCAGATCGCAGAAATTTGGTTTCCATATGATCGCAGAAGATAGAACATGGTTCTATCTTCTGCGATCGTCTACGATCACGATCGCTGGATCGCAGACGATCGCAGAAGTATATTTGTATATTTGCGTCTGCTATGATATGGAAACAAGCCTTTACGCTCTTGTTGAAAGATAACTATAGTCTCTCACAAGTAAATGAGAAATTGTGGAGATACCTGTAATTTCTTGATTTTATGGACGCCTTTGAACGGCCTGAGTACCCGGAAAACGCGAAGAGCCCTGATCTCCGATACACTTTCACCAGAGGGGTCGGTATGACTAAAGAAAAAACAACTCGCAAGTGTTAAGTAGACAGTCTGTTGGGCGGAATGGTCTAGCATTGAGCAAACAGGAGACTTAAGGAAATACGTCATTCATTCATTCATTCAGGTGGCAATTGTCCTGCTTTGCTATAAAGAACCGATTTTTAAATGTACTTACATTAATATTAGAGAAGCCATGTTGAAACAAACTACCAAAGCATCAATAACATTCCACCAATCACGAAAATAAGCTCCTTTATGTAGAATAATCCCTATGTCCACAACCTATGCAAAGGAAATGGTCAATGAGACGGCCTGTCAAAAAGAGTGCATTTCAGTGACGTTTAAAGATGGCGACCACGTTGTCGACCAAAATTATCCCCAGGAAATTAAACGGCTCAATGTTCACGGAAGACAGTGGAAGATCCGGCTGTAGGTAGTTTGCAACCAACCTCTAGAGAAATGAAAGGGGTCAGTTTCTAAACTGTGGTGCTGCGTCGGTGAGGAATGTCACATGAAAGTAGACCATTTTGCAGTTGCAACTAAGTTATCTGGTCTAAGAATGGAAGCGAGGCCGCCGGTGATACAAACTTTTGCGCTACCTTTTCTAATATTAATTTAGACTAATGGCCCACTTTCGATATATTAAAATTCGGTCCTAAACAAAAGGCATCATCTCGAGGCTCTGGGGAATAAACTCATACAAATCCCTTTATTTATTCCCCAGAGCCTCGAAATGATGCCTTTTGTTTAGGACTGAATTTTAATATATCGAAAGTGGGCTATTAGTATTACAACAACAGAATTTACATGATAAAAGCAATGAGTCTGTGTCAATACAAGGTCACCGGCCGCCTCGCAGCCATTCACAGGCTCGGTCACTGAGCAAACAACTGTAAAATGGCCTACTTGGTTTTTATAACACAAATTAAACCGTAAGAAAGATCTGTGACCTGGCATGTCGAGTGTTAGCTCTTCACTTTGCGCAGATGACAATGGCAAGGCAAAATATGCACATGCTTCACGACGAACAAAAGAAGCTAATAAAAGACCTACTGTTTGTGTTATCCAATATGGCCGCCATGACGTGACTTTTATTGAAAAGACTGAAAACGCTACAAAAACTTGGCGCTCGAGTATTACCCACCTTAATCAATACTTCCAAAGCAAATATTGCCGTAAAAACATAGTCAAAATACATCAAAACCTGCAAGACAAAGATTAGAAGATGTCAGTGTGCTATTGAGATCAGCCATTCAGGTTGGTTACATTCTCTTTTTTCTTATTATTTTCGTGTTCCACAGCGTTGATTTGGTTGATCGCCGTTGATTGACGCTCTGCAAGTGGAAAAATGACGAAATTTGAAGTCCGTGAGAACGTGAGCTCATGACGCAACCACGTTTCCAGGGTTGCAGAGTTCCCAAGGTTGCACATGAAGTTCCTCTTAAAATCTCTTTCTATAATTATATTCCGGTTTAATTTATAAATAGTAGATTTACATTTTATATTCGGAAAGACTCGCAGGTGCTCGCGTTCTCCAGCTTTAAATTTGGCCATTTCACGCGGTTTTGCTAGGACGAGAACGATGAAGAAATGGATCAAAATGTAAAAGGCACGTGCGGCGGGTGCAGGCCCCGTCCACACTAATGCGTTCTATCGACTCTCGTCCACACTATCCGTTTTCACAGCGTTTTCAACTGTCCATACTAAAACGCTGAATGACATGCAGTGTCGTAGGTTGAACAATATGCGCATGCTCGAAAGAGACACGACTGTGTTATTTTCCGGCGGGATTTAAAGCCATTGCCAGTTTGAAAAATGTAAACAACCTCGCATTTACATAATCGAGTAAAAGGACGTAAACAACAATCCTTTGCCATTGTCAAACACTACAAGAATGTGCACGGGACGATGCCTCAGGACCTGCTAAAGCGTTTCGGAATGCAGAAACAAATTTGACTGTCTAGTGCACGAAATGCTTCTTAGTCGGGCGACCGACTCTAGTTTCTTCGCAAATGTCCGTCACGTGCAATGGGCAATACCGCAGATATGTAGTGAAGGCTCAATGGTCATTCCGATTCGTTTCCATTTCTCTTCGATAGGTGATTCTCAGTGATGGTAGGCATACATTACAGGTATCTCATTGAGTACAAAATAAATGCAAACTATGACTAGCAATGACAGAAGTACATTAAGGAACTTTACTCGAAATTTTGACGCTGGCGGGTGCAAGCTGATATTTCTGATATTTGATAATCAGCATAACATTACGACAACAAGAAAGCCGTCACTTACCGAAGCGAAGATGCAAGTAACTTCTTTAATTTTGTGACTGTCATGATCATTATTTCATATATTTTGTACAATGTATCAAGTGAATTATCAGTTCTATCAATTTCTCTTTGTACTGCATTAGTTTTCTGTGTAATCATGTACGTTCGCATGTTGTAATACGATTGCGTTACCAACACGAACAATGTTGAATGTCCTGGGAAAATGTGATGTATTAGGGGAGGCAATGCAGCTATTTGTACATCATCAACATGATGGCGTAGTGAAAATAAAATACAGAGAGGAATTGAGATCTCCTTATGCTAAATTTGTGTATTGTAATCATAACCGTGTTGTACGTGAATGCCATGTGTCGAGGTGTCGTGATCGCGAACCAAGGAGGATTCCTGTGAAGAAGCTGAAACGTCTGTCGCAGAAAAGCAGAAAACTGAGGGTATTTGTGTGGAAAAAGATTCTTAAGATAACTCCTTTGTCGTCAAAACTTCATGTTAACATCAGTTGGAGGCCGAGTAGTCAAATGAAAAGAAGGCGAATAATTGGCAGTCTCGGTTCTTTTGAAAAAGTGAGGAAAAAGCCATCTTCTATTCGACGAAAATTTCGTCAAACAGTACGTTTGACTTGCTTTGGAAAATACACTGGAACACGAAAACGCGTAAATCTGAAGAAATATCAAGTGTTGTACACATGCTGTGGACCAATGAGTTTGTTCAAGAATGGTGATCATAGATGATGCTGTGCTAAAATAAATCTATGTAATGACATGGAAACAAATCCTGGGTCTCCAATGAATAATATTGATCCAACCTTGACAGTAAAGGCACCATATAGTCAAGGTGATATTACAGTTTTTGATGCGAATGCCGGGCAACAATGCATTGCTACGAGTTTGCATGCTTTGATTTATAATAATATCAAAGGAATTAATACATGTAATGACCTGGTACAAGTTATGAAAATGGGTAATGAATTGCATTCTACTCTGTCACAAAGTACAGGGAAGGTGTATTTAATGCAAACAGAATTACCAGCTGTGATTGCTATGTCTGAGAAAAAATAACCAGCTTAATTATAGTGAAAGCTACACAGGTAATCTACATAACACTGATTCAATTATTGAGGGATATCAGTACAGTATACCTATAGACAGTGCATTTGAATCACTCTTGTCACAAAATTATTCTTCATTTATTCGGACAATAGGATGTATTTGTGTTAGTATCTATCATACTGATAATGGAGGTTATAAGATTTTTGATTCTCATGCAAGAGATGAATATGGTAGAAGCCATCCCCAAGGTACATGTGTACTATTAGAAGTACCATCCATTAAGGACTTAGTACAGTATTTCCAGGCTATACACTCACTCGGTGACAATTATGAACTCAGAGGGCTGCATATTAGTACATATGAAATAACTGCAGTGAACAGTGTTAGAGGACAATGCAACTGCACTTGTAAACAATGCTGTGCTGTGGGGCTTTATGCAATGTGTTACTCAAGAGCAAAGTCTTGTAGTTATTGGAAATCCGAAACGCATAGCTTACCAAGGAAACAAATTCTATCGTCACCTGAGCATTAACAGACACCTCACAAGTGCAGATTTACCCAATAGTCTTGATATTTGTGAAGTTGATGGTAGTAATGGTAATGAATTTATATAGTGCATTTTCTATTGGCATATTCAAATGCGCTTTACAAGCAAGTGATCTATGGGTGAGATCGGACATCAAGTCAGCAATGTTTTCATGACGAAATGCATGTTGTTTTTGCCAGTGTGATTACAAATTTCGTGATCTTTCTTTGAGACATGCACATCTTTCCATGTATTACACATCTTTTTTTAGTACTACACAACGCTCATGATCCTTAGCAGCACGCGTGTGGCCACAGCCCGACTTACGATCCTAGATCGTCTTGTCATAAGAGCTTTAAAGCCAAATCTCAACGTGCAATCAGACTCCATTCGTGTGAGAGCATTTTTATATTCTTCGCACCTTTGTTAATTCTTCGCGCCAAAAATCCTTTTTCAATACTGTAATTTCGCATTGTCTGATATAATTTTTCCTTGATAATGGAGTCATGGCAACTCCGAAACGTTGGATTTTATCCTTTTTATCGTTCGTTTTTCCAGTTTTATGCTTAAAGAAATCTCTTTTGATATGACCTTCGCTTTGGCTTACTTAATATGTTCCAAAATCATCTTGAGCTTCGATATGGGGTTCCCGCTCCAGCACTATAAGATCTTGAAAGAACCAATGGCTTACAACAGATTTTTTTCTCATACGAAAAGCCAAAAAACCAAGATATTAAAGGTTGAATACAGCAGGGTTAAGCTCTAAACAAGCTACGAAATTTGCCAGTAACATCTGGTAAGGCATGTTTTCATCCGACATGTTTGATTTCGAAAGGATTCAAAGCGTGGCCAATTGTTTATTTCCATCTATGAGTGCGAGGATCTTCAAGTTCTTTTCTTAATTTAGCTTCATCCTAGTTGGATCTGGTCCTAGCTGATATCTTACAACGTAATGATTGCAGAGAAAAGTAGCATTTACAACAATGAACTTGTCGATTGGTGGAAAGCACTAATACAACTAACGAGCGCAGTGAAAGAAAAGCCTGGACATGGATCGAGAGGAGAACAACTACCTCGTTTCTCTTGGAATCATTATGATCATGAAGCGGATCTTCAATGGCGATTGTGATACTGCTGAGCAAGATTATTACCAACATAAAATTGTCAAAATGTCGTAAATTGACAATTCGATGACATAATCGCCGAAACCTGCAAAGGCAAAAGAAAAAAAATTAACGCAAGTGGCAGTTGCAGCCAAAGCTAACATCTGATTTTTGTTGGTGAAGCGGTATCAAAAGATCGCTTAAAATCGGTAAAAACCTAACAACGGGAGAGTAACGCAGACAGGTAAGCTCAGGATCAGAAAATTTTCATCTTTGAGTTATCCAAATTGTTTCGGGTCCTTTTCAGGATCGGGCCAACTTATATATATAATTAAAAGTTTAAAGAGAGTAGTTAAGGCAAGGAACAAGGCGACTCTCAGTGCCAGCTTTTCTGCATTTGTTTTTAACTGCCCATTTCGCTCACTGTTAGTTGCCAGTCGATCTTGGGTAGTTCCAGTCCTTTGCCAGGGCTCACGGCGAGTTTGGCCATCAATTTGAATTTGTGTATCCGTTTGTTCCCAAAAAGGATAGGAACTATCCAGAAATGACTAAGAACGACCTTCAGCAAAGTACTCCACTTAAAAGAAGAAAGGTCAGTGAACGCTTGGTGATGTCAATCATACAAATCGTGCAACTCATTATCCTGTATTGTTCTTTTCCTAATTTAAGGTGGCTGGAACCAGTTTCACCACTTCTAGAGACCTTCCTATTAGATGGGTTATAACTACTATACTGTAGATCACGTAACAGCAATGTTAAAAAAATTCTTGGGAGCCAATTCAGAGCTACCTTAATTTTGCGAAAATTTAAGGTCGCCCTAAATTGGCTCCCAACAATTTTTTTAAACTTTGCAGATAGTCCTATCTCAAATTGCTAATTACTATTTTAAAATGAAAAATGGGGGTCGCCTGGTTCATTTTTAAGATATAAGCAAGAAAAGACGAAATATAGGGTGTTTTTGGAGAGCTTTCATGTTGCCATGGTAACTTCTTACATCAAAATAGTGAGCGAATTTTGTTAAGAAAGAATTGGTGTTTCGTATGGTACCATAACATTTTGTTTACGTGATATAGTTTTGTAGTGACAACCCTTCTAATAAAAAGGTCCTTAAAAGTAGTGAAACTAGTTCCAGCCACCTTAAAGGCATCATCATTTTGGAGAGCACTGAGCGTGGTTATTCCGACGACGATGCTGCTCACCATCATCATCAACATCGCCGTCACCATCATCACCAATGCGAGGTCGCTGCTAGGTTACAATGTTAGGCTGTTCTCTTCCTATAGGCCACTTCGGTAAATACCATAATACTCTTTGTTTGTCCCCCCAGATTTTGCATAAGCATTGTTTCCAGTTTCTCTTTGGACTTACAGTGGTCCCAAAGGAAAACAAAAACAATGCTTATGCAAAATTTGGGGGGGACAAAGAAAGAGTATTATTAGTGGCTTATTCTCGGTTTTCACATGACGTCACGACCGCCATGTTGGTGCCCTAGACAAAGAAAAGGCGGCCATGTTGGTGCCCCGACCAAATCCTCCGGGAATTTAACTCTATTATTATGCAAACGCTTCCTTTTGTTTTCGTTGAAAAACATGGCTGTTGATCACGTGTGTGAAAACCAGCAATTCCAGACGTGGATCCTGAGTTATCAGATTTTGATCATTTGTCAATTTGTCTCACCTGTTTTCTTGACTAAATATAAACATGGTCTTTGTTTTAATTAGAGGCTTGGTTTTGCGTGGCGCACGTCTCCTTTTCCCTAAACGTCCAGTCTTCAGCACATTCATGAAATTTCGGCGAGTTATTGAACCGTCGTCTTCTTCTGCAAAAGAGAGAAAAACAACTTGGTGAGAGGAAACCCGCTGACATAGAGCAAGAGCCTAACAGTTCTTTTCTTACAGACGGTGACTGAGACCTCTGTATTCCACTCTCGAGATATTGCACTCTCAAGAAGTTTGACGTCATTAGCGGAAAACTGCACATATTACGCTTATTAAAAGGGTCTTTCTTTTCACGGTGAAAGGGCTTTTCCGGTGTATCCTGTGGTCAAGCTTTAATTTTAATAATCGTTTTGTGACACCTTCATGTTACATACTAGCCAATAAAAACGACAAAGTCACTGCAGCCCAGCAAAAAGTCCTTATATCGTCTCAGCGATACACCAGGCAAGTGCTGAGTAACCGTGCCCTTATTTTTTACTGCAATTTTTTGTAGTCCGTGGTTGAGCTTTCATTGAGAGTCGTTCAAGTTTTTAAAAATGTCCTTCTTGAAAAATTGCTTCTCTTCATTTACTGCTTAATTTCGTTTGCGGAAAACTCACCAAAACGATAAGAGCTATTTTTTCGAGGGTTCTATGTGATTCATTCGATGTTTGGCACTTAAGGATTGTGCCTACTTTTGTTATTGCGCATACGTTCTGCGCATCTCGAGATACTCGAATTTCCTATGGGTGGTCTATATTAATACGGGGATATTTTTGCGCGGTTCAAAAGTATGCGGAGAAATCAGAACTTAGCAAGTGATCTTAGTATCCAGAAAAAAAATTGGGGGTAACCACGCATTTTTCAGAGATAATTAAGCTTCAATTTGTAAAAGAACGCCATACATTGCTTTGTATTTTAAAGCTCTTTACAAACATTGTTGATTAATTATCTTCGAAAAATGCGTGGTTACTCTCAATTTTCTTTTTGGATTTCAATAACACTTGTTAAGATCTGCTTTTCCCGCATATTCAGTAAACCGCGCAAAAATACCTTTGAATTAGTAGGCACCGTCCTTAAGCGCTATTTTCAAGAATTCGTGACTCGTGGATTGTTTTATTATTTGGGCTGTTCACTATTGCCTCTCTTCACATTGGTATAATTATAAGAGTCTTGCGAATCAACAACGTCTTTTCCTGGGGTAAGGAACTTCTCTCGAATGTTTAAGAGGCAGCTCCTGTCCAGCTTTTAGTATTCCCTGCTCCTGAGCCGAGTAAATCGTTCTCTGTTTTATCTTCCAATGATATTCTGTTTAAATATTTCAGGTGGCTCGGACCAGTTTCAGCACTTTGAAGAGATACTCTCTTTAGAAAGATTGTCATTACACGCTGTATCACGTAACAAATGAAACACCGATTGTTCCTGAACAAGATGCGGTCATTATTGTGACGTAATATGTCACCTTGGCAACGGGAAAGCCCAACAAAAACACCCTATATTTTGGCTTTAGTTGCTCATATTTCAAAAAACAAACTCGGTGATCCCCATTTTTTTTATTGCTGGAGAGTGATCAGAAGGCCAAGGTGAAACGTTTTGCAAAGTTTAAAAAAAATACGTACTGCAAAATCAGAGCCACTTTAAAAAAATCACAGATTTAAGGTGGCTCTGAATCCGCTGTACAGAATTCTTTTAAAATTTGCAAAAAGTTTCATCTTGGCCTTTTGGCCACTTTCCAGCAACAAAAAATAGGGGTCATCGGCTTTGTTTTGAGACATGTGCAACTAAAGACAAAAGAAAGGCTGTTATTACAGGGCTTTCCCGTTGCCACGGTGACTTATTACGTCACAATAATGATCGCGTCTTGTTCAGCAACAATTGGTGCTTCTTATGCTGCCATAACATTGCTAATACGTGATACAGCGTTTTAGTGCGAAACCTTCTATTCAAGCCTTGTAATAAGAACTTGACTTGAAACCTTTGAAACTGGCTTGAGCCACCTTATGAAATACGTCAAAGTAGGCTTAAATGGAGTCCTTTCTGAGGTTGATCCACTTCAGAGAACCCCTGTGTGACTCTAAAAACGGAGCTACCCGGCACTGTATGTTTAAGCGAGCATAGTTGCCTATACCGGAACGGGCAAAATTGCCGTTTTTTCATACACATTTCTTTACTTCCGCTATATTATAAATTCTTTATTCTCCACGCTAGTTCCTTCCATAAACCCCCTCAAGAGAACTTTGCTAATAAATGAACTTAGTATCACCTAGTTAGTGGACTAATGCAAATCCTGCATTTTAATTGGCTACGCTGCTAGAGGACTATTAGTAATAGTAGCGAAAAGTGTGACGCTTTCTTTCCTTTTATTCCCAAAAAATTATTTCTTCAACTTCCATTTGCTAACTTTCTTATTGCGTTTTCTGTCCGTCTAGTTGGGTGATACTTAAACAATTAGGCCCTTCCCCCTCAAGGGCCACGGGTCAAAAGCCCATTCGGCTTCGCCTCGTGATGGGCTATTGACCCGTAGCCCTTGCGGGCGAAGGGTCTAATTGTTAATTAAAGTTCTCCCTCCTTTGAACGACTGGGGTTAATTTAATAACTCAGAAGTACATTGGCCCTGCCCGACCTGTGGCCTTTACCTTCATCGTCTGCTCCTCTTCCTCTCCTTCTCTCGGTTTCTCCATTGCCTTCAGTCATCCTCCTCCCAATCTTCACCCTCCGTTTTATCCTATTACCACCTTCATCTCTTGTCGCGTTGTTTTCCACAGGCTCACCGGCCTCTGTGCCGTTTCTTTCTTCCGCTTTGTCACTTGTTTCTCGTTTGTATGCTTGGATCTTTCTTTCCAGGGACTAAAAACAGTGAGCGAGACAAACACACCAGTTAAACAAACGTTGAAAGGTTTTATAAAACGAGTTAGAGCAGTTTTCAAATGATTGTCGAAGGTAATTACGTGATTGCAATTGCTACGCTTAGCGATTGCTTGAAAAATCTCGCGCCAATGAAAAGGTAAAGGAATGAACCAATGAAAAGGGAAACTAAAACAAATCGCGACTTGCACGCGCGACTTTTCCCGCGCTTTGAGCAAGTGACGTGGAATTTCTACGAAATTTAAGGTGGCTTTCTACAGTTTTCCGAAGAAAAAGATTATGTGAAATTAAAGCGACAGGATGTCTCTTCTGAAGTTTGTTAGGTAAAATTACATTTTACATTAATTGCAGTGACTAAAGCTTCAGAAGAGACATCCTGTTGCTTTAATTTCACAGGTTTCAAAATCCTGGCCCGGGTTGATCGAAGCATGGTTAGCCAGCGTTAAATACTATGGAAACCTATAGATTTTGATACCTCTTAACCAACGGTTAGCGCTAACCAGGCCTCGAGCAACCGGTCCCTGATCTTTTTTCTTCGGAAAACTTTAGTAAGCCACCTTAATTGGATTGGTTCATTGCGCTGATAGCACTTGCGGTGATTGGTCGAAGTCATTGAAAAAACCGCTCGAATAGAGGCGAATTAATCGCGTAAGAAAGATTTGTGAGCTTACATTTCGAGCGTCTAAACGTCAGCTCAAAGATTTTCATTTTTTCTCACAGTGGTTAATTTAAATTCGGCGAATAATTGTTAATTAGAAACATGTTTGCAAAAAGAAAACAACATTTTTGAGTTTCACTACCCGCCGACGCATTTTTTTAGAAACCAACCCCATCCCCACGACGGATGCTTGTTAGCCCACAGGACTTTAAGAGGAGTACAAAAGATGAGAAAAGTAGCCCGACAACTTAAAATAAGGTAATCGAAAAAAAAAGCAGGTTGGTGAAAATGAGCCTAGCTTCAGGGTCGGGGTGCAGGGATGGCGCAGTGGTGAGAGCACTCACTTCCCACCAATGTGACCCGGGTTTGATTCCCAGACTCGGCGTCATATGTGGATTGAGTTTGTTGGTTCTGTACTCTGCACCGAGAGGTTTTTCTCTGGGTACTCCGGTTTTCCCCTCTCCTCAAAAACCAAAATTTGATTTGATTTGCGTTAACTTGTTAATTTCAATTCACAGTGTCCCCGATTAGTGCTCTACGGCGCTTGAAGATTAGACACTTAAATAAAGTTCCTTTCCTTTCCTTTCCTTTCAAACAGAAATATCCTTGAGCGTGCGGAAAGTCTTTTTTCACGCTTTTTTGTTGACATAAAACATTACATCTCGCATTTCCAGAATTACTCACCGTAGACATGGGGACGACATCTCCGTTCTCTGTACTAGAATCAATATGAAAAAGATGATTTCATTAGCTAAATTGAGGTGAAAAATAAAAAAAATAGAGTTACACCATTTTAACCAAAGCTCCTTAATCGTGAAGCGTTTTTCTTCAAAGGTTTTGCTTTGTAACCCTTGAAGGAGTAGAGCGTGCGGTGGTGAGAGCATGCGCCTCACACACGCCTGCCACCAATGGGGCCCGGGTTCAGGGAACGCGATAATTGAGAGAAACAAGTTGGAAAAACGTTTTCCAGTGTAATAACTGTTGAGCAACTTGTCTGGTGATGTGAAACGATATGTCGCATCCAAATGGCGACACAACTTTGTTGCCGAGTAAAGCACCGCAGGACGCAGTTTTGAACAAAATAGAAAGATTCATCGAAGTCAATGAAGCCGGAATCCATGCACAGAT
>NC_090870.1:49732021-49734521 GCF_036669935.1 Montipora foliosa
CCTTCCCACACACAATCTAATCTATCAGCCCTCCTCTCTCAGGAAACAATTTACTTTTTCCCTCCACCTGGCTTGCAGACAGAACTAAGAGGCAGAACTGAAGAAACGGACCTATTAAGCAATTTTTAAACAGAATCATGTAATGCAGTAATAGTGGAAAAGTGAAAAAAAAAGTGCAACTTACCTGCCGCCGAAAATCTGCATGCCAAGGAGAGCAGCAATCAAGATAAACAGGAATAATAAGAAAATCAGGCTCACGATAGACTTAATGCTGCTCACAAGAGAAGTGGCGAGGTTCCTTAGTGACCGCCAATGTCTGATACAGAAAATAAACGAATAGGTTTAACACATACAAAGAGAAAAAAACCCGACTCAAAACCACAGAAAGCCCAAATTCTATATTTGAACTTCGTCAGTGGTCCGAAAAACTGAGGTGGCTTTAACAGAATTAACTGATAGAAAGTGTAATGTGAAGTGCTAGTCTTCTACCCCATATAAACCGGAGCGTTAGCCCTACTGATGGAAATGGGCCCACACAAGGACAAGGGTGGGAATGGAACCAACGACCTTCGGTTTAGATCACCGCTGCTCTGCCGACTGAGCTACAAAGTCAGACGGGAGCAGGCCGTGGGAACTGAAGATGTTAAAGTCCTGGCAATCAACATGTACAAGTACAAGGAAGGATTACGTTTTTGCAAACGTTGGCCGTGTAGCACTTATATTTCAACAGAATTAACTGCTTAGAGTTCAATGTGAAGTGCTAGTTTTCTACCCCATATGAACCGTGTGAGCGTCAGCCCTACTAATGGTAATGGGCCCACACAAGGACAGAGAAAAACTTTGACCATTTCCATTAGTAGGGCTAACGCTCACATGGTTCATATGGGGTAGAAAACTAGCACTTCACATTAAACTCTAAGCAGTTAATTCTGTTGAAATATAAGTGCTACACGGCAAACGTTTGCAAAAACGTAATCCTTCCTTGAGGTGGCTTTAGCTCCGCCCCTTGCGCGGTCTCTGGAACAACCTTTCTAAGGAGAGTGTAGCAAAAAGGTAAGGTGCCAAAGCAAGAATTAAACTTGAAGACTAGACTAGCTGTTCATATGAACGTAAGTTTCCCGTCGAAACATGTTACTACAGAGAGGTTTCTTACCTCGTAAATTTGAACACTCTCAGAAGGCGGACACACCTCAATACACTTATGCCAAGTTTCAAGTATTTTTCCATTAAAATGTCTACGATACCAAAACATACCACCTGTTTCAAGAGAAAAAAAGAAAAGCTTTGTTATTTGTCTAACAGTCAAAATAGTTGAAAAGAATCACTGAAATGAAACCACCGTACGAACATATGACCTTATCGGGTCTTTCCAGAAAACGCGACGTTCCGCTGAATGCGCCCACTGTGGACCAATACGAAAAACATTTGTAAAGGAATTCTAGGTGAAACTTGATCTTTCCAATTTTCATTCCATTCGTTAATCGCTTGAGCTGGTAGGTTTTTTATCATGCACAAATAAATATACTGACAGACATTTAAAAGCGATTCAAGAATGGAATGCGTGGAATCTGTAAGAATCTCTCACAAACTTCCCGCAAGAGAGTTGAAACTGAAATAATCCAGAAGTCTGCAAGCCTACTCGAAGGCAGCTCGCAGGCAATAGATAGTTTTGTTATCGCGAAACATATCAGTATACTTAGACCCCATATTCGAAGAGCGTAAAGGACTGGGTCGACTGACAAAACGAGGTGATCGGAGAGGGGGGAGAGAAAGTTTTTCTGGCCATCTTTGTTTCCTCCACCGCCCCCACCCTCTAGTTTTGTCACCTGGCCTAGACTTACCCCCGCACTTATGTTCCGCGATCATGTGAGCGGGCTACAATTTATGTGTATTTTCGAAAATTAATCGAGAACTTACTGCACAATCAAAGCAGTTAAAACTTGAAGAGAAGTACTGATGAATCCCAAGGCCATAAAGCTTGAGCAGCATCTCCACGAAGAAAATTGACAAAAATGCGATCTCGGCTATATCTGAAAAAGAACAGAAACATATCAACCTTATCGCAAGTTTGAGTTCGTGAGTAACCCCATCAGAATCTCAGAAACAATTGACTCTGCATTTGAATTTGCCCAAACACCCACAAAGGAAAGGAAAGGAACCTTATGTAAGTGTCTCGTCGTTATAGCGCAAATTGACAATGAAAGCAAATCAAGTCACATGTTGGTTTTTGAGGAGAGAGGAAACCAAAGTACCCGGAGAAAAACCTCTCGGTACTGAGTAGAGAACCAACAAACTGAACCCACGTATGACTCCAAGTCTGCTCTCACCACTGCGCCATCCCTGGTCCATCAATTACGATTTTTCAGCCCGTCTACATTTCGAACAGTGTTCCTGATAGTGTGTCTTAGCCGTTCAAAGCACCATGTCTCCCGGGCCACAATGGTGGAAGGCGAGTGCCATATACATACATTTAACGGTAAAAAAGTAAGGACAAAAATAA